>NC_135233.1:1028002805-1028057805 GCF_051348905.1 Ranitomeya variabilis
TCCCCCCGGGGAGATTCTGGATCCCTTTCCCCCCGGGGAGATTCTGGATCCCTTTCCCCCGGTGAGATTCTGGTTCCCTTTCCCCCCGGGGAGATCCTGGATCCTTCTCTCCAGTCAGGTAGCCCACATACACTTTAGTGGGTTATTCTCAAATGGTCTCTTGAGCATCTCAGAACTATGCAGCCTCCTTACTTCCTGGTTTCTGGCAGGGCGGGTTCTCCTTGAGTGGCGGTCCTGGTCAGCTGCAGAGCTGTAGAATTAGATAAACTATAAGGGTATGTGCACACGCTGCGGATTTTGCTGCGGATCCGCAGCGTTTCCGCAGCTGCGGGTCCGCAGCTGTTTCCCATGCATTTACAGTACCATGTAAACCTATGGGAAATGCAATCCGCAGTGCACATGCTGCGTAAAAAACTGCGCGGACACGCAGTGGTTTATTTTCCGCAGCATGTCAATTCTTTGTGCGGATTCCGCTGCGGGTTTACACCTGCTCCAATAGAAAACTGCAGGTGTAAACAGTAGGAGCGCGCCGGAGAGGGTAAGTATGTGACTTGTGACTTGTAGGATCGCTACTTCCAACAGGTGGCGCTATAGAGTTTAAGTCCTCTTTTTCTCAGAAGAGGCAATTTGCATATTATATTTCCCAGAGGAGCATTGCACGGCGAATAAGCCTCCTTACTTTGACAAGCCAGAGATGGTATGTCACTCTCCACAAGGAGAAACAATACCCCTTAGACCCCAGTCCAGAGCCTCTCACCTAGCCAAATCAGTTCTCATGCTTCGCACTGACGAGGGCCAACAGCCCGAAACACCGTGTCTGCGACTTGAGATACTGATTTGGCTTTTATCCTAAGTCATATTGCACGACTCGTTAAAGGGTTGATTGTGACTTGTAGGATCGCTACTTACAACAGGTGGCGCTATGGAGTTTAAGTCCTCTTTTTCTCAGAAGAGGCAATTTGCATATTTAAATTCCCAGAGGAGCATTGTACGGCAAATAAGCCTCCTTACCTTGACAAGCCAGAGATGGTATGTCACTCTCCATAAGGAGAAACGTTACCCCTTAGACCCCTGTACATAGGGTAAGCAACATAGTGAATCTGAAGAACTGTACTTAATTTCTAATTGGAATTATTTACTAATATTAATATTATTACACCTACCACATATTGGAGTAGGATCTTGGAGATGGGAATACCCCTTTAAACTTATTTACTTCTTGTACTAGGAGTTTATTACCTTGTAGTTAGCAGTGTATTTCTGCTATTTTCCGTCTGCCCATTTATACGATAATTATCTTTGTTATGGTCAGGTTACATATGCACTAATTGGGTGGGTAGGTTTGGGGATGTGTTGCCTTGCGTATCAGGAATTCCTGTATCCTTTGCGGACGTTTCCATCACTCTTCCTGAAGTGTTTTTTAGTTGATCTCTTCCTACCTTTACTTATACATTTTACTAGATACATATACAAAATAAATATTAGGGTGCCAAGGAAAAACTAAACATTGCAAATTGGTAAGTCTTACCCCTCAAATTTGTTCCTTTTGGCATAAGGATTCACCATGTAAAATATGTTGACATTAAATTTAGATTTACCACTTGCTCAAGGCATGTGAAATATTCCATGTTTCTGATTTTCCACAATATTGTACACACAATAACCGCTCAGTTTGTCATCATATCTTTAACTGGATATACTATTTATAATTCAAAAAGCATAGAATGGCAGTAAGCATTCTATTACAGTAAAATATGCATCACACACTTATGTATATTGTACACACATTTGATATCGCCGAGTTCAGAAACGCCCGATCTATCAAAATATAAAATCAATTAATCTGATCGGTAAACGGCATAACATATCATACATAACGCGGGATATGCATGACGATAAATACTAAACAAACATTTAAAACTGCAATATGATGTGCCATTGAGCAACCAGTAAATAATAACTAATCTTAAAAAAAGAAAATTATAAAATATCTATGACCAGAAAGGAACAAAATTAGGAGGTACGACCTTCAAAAACTTAACCCCTTACTGACCTCGGACGTACTATACCGTCCGAGGTCAGCTCCCCTGCTTTGATGCAGGGCTCCGCGGTGAGCCCGCATCAAAGCCGGGACATGTCAGCTGTTTTGAACAGCTGACATGTGCCCGCAATAGGCTCGGGCAGAATCGCGATCTGCCCGCGCCTATTAACTAGTTAAATGCCGCTGTCAAACGCAGACAGCGGCATTTAACTACCGCATCCGGCCGGGCGGCCGGATATGACGTCATCGCCGACCCCCGTCACATGATCGGGGGTCGGCGATGCTTCTGAATGGTAACCATAGAGGTCCTTGAGACCTCTATGGTTACTGATCGCCGGTGGCTGTGAGCGCCACCCTGTGGTCGGCGCACACAGCACACCTGCAATTCTCCTACATAACAGCGATCTGATGATCGCTGTTATGTAGCAGAGCCGATCGGGCTGTGCCTGCTTCTAGCCTCCCATGGAGGCTATAGAAGCATGGCAAAAGTGAAAAAAAAAAGTTTTTAAAAATGTGAAGAAAAAAAAAAACATAAAAGTTTAAATCACCCCCCTTTCGCCCCAATCAAAATAAATCAATAAAAAAAAAATCAAACCTACACATATTTGGTATCGCCGCGTTCAGAATCGCCCGATCTATCAATAAAAAAAAAGCATTAACCTGATCGCTAAATGGCATAATGAGAAAAAAAATCGAAACGCCAGAAATACGTTTTTTTGGTCGCCGCGAAATTGCATTAAAATGCAATAACGGGCGATCAAAAGAACGTATCTGCACCAAAATGCTATAATTAAAAACGCTAGCTCGGCTCGCAAAAAATAAGCCCTCACCTGACCCCAGATCACGAAAAATGGAGACGCTACGAGTATCGGAAAATGGCGCAATTTTTTTTTTTTTTTTTTTTTTGCAAAGTTTGGAATTTTTTTTCACCACTTAGGTAAAACATAACCTAGACATGTGAGGTGTCTATGAACTCGTACTGACCTGGAGAATCATAATGGCAGGTCAGTTTTAGCATTTAGTGAACCTAGCAAAATAGGCAAGCAAAAAACAAGTGTGGGATTGCACTTTTTTTGCAATTTCACTGCACTTGGAATTTTTTTCCCGTTTTCTAGTACACGACATGGTAAAACCAATGATGTCGTTCAAAAGTACAACTCGTCCCGCAAAAAATAAGCCCTCACATGGCCAAATTGACGGAAAAGTAAAAAAGTTATGGCTCTGTGAAGGAGGGGAGCGAAAAACGAAAACGGAAATACGAAAAATCCCAAGGTCATGAAGGGGTTAATCCCATATGACGTACTATCCCGTCAAGGTGACCTGGGACTTAATTCCCAGTGACGGGATAGTATGTCATATGCGATCGGCCGCGCTCACGGGGGGAGCGCGGCTGGGTGTCAGCTGCCTATCGCAGCTGACATCCGGCACTATGTGCCAGGAGCGGTCACGGACCGCCCCCGGCACATTAACCCCCGGCACATTAACCCCCGGCACACCGCGATCAAACATGATCGCGGTGTGCCGGTGGTATAGGGAAGCATCGCGCAGGGAGGGGGCTCCCTGCGGGCTTCCCTGAGACCCCCGGAGCAACGCGATCACATCGCGTTGCTGCGAGGGTCTCTTACCTCTCCTCAGCAGGCCCTGATCCAAAATGGCCGCGGCATCCGGGTCCTGCAGGGAGGGAGGTGGCTTACCGAGTGCCTGCTCAGAGCAAGCGCTTGGTAAGCCTGCAGCACTGTAAGTCAGATCGCCTATCTGACAGAGTGCTGTGCAAACTGTCAGATCAGCGATCTGTGATGTCCCCCCCCCCCGGGACAAAGTAAAAATGTAAAAAAAAAAAAAAATTCCAAATGTGGAAAAAAAAAAAAATTTCCTAAATAAAGAAAGAAAATATATATTATTCCCATAAATACATTTCTTTATCTAAATAATAAAAAAAACAATAAAAGTACACATATTTAGTATCACCGCGTCCGTAACGACCCAACCTATAAAACTGTCCCACTAGTTAACCCCTTCAGTGAACACCGTAGGAAAAAAAAAAAAACGAGGCAAAAAACAACGCTTTATTATCATACCGCCGAACAAAAAGTGGAATAACACGCGATCAAAAAGATGGATATAAATAACCATGGTACCGCTGAAAGCGTCATCTTGTCCCGCAAAACAGGAGCCGCCATACAGCGTCATTAAAGAAAAAATAAAAAGTTATAGTCCTCAGAATAAAACGATGCCAAAATAATTATTTATTCTATAAAATAGTTTTTATCGTATAAAAGCGCCAAAACATAAAAAATGATATAAATGAGGTATCGCTGTAATCGTACTGACCCGAAGAATAAAAATTCTTTATCAATTTTGCCAACCATGGAACGGTATAAACGCTCCCCCCCCCCCCCCCCCCCAAAAGAAATTCATGAATAGCTGGTTTTGTCATTCTGCCTGACAAAAATCAGAATAAAAAGCGAACAAAAAATGTCTCATGCCCAGAAATGTTACCAATAAAAACGTCAACTCGTCCTGCAAAAAACAAGACCTCACATGACTCTGTGGACCAAAATATGGAAAAATTATAGGTCTCAAAATGTGGAGACGCAAAAACTTTTTTGCTATAAAAAGCGTCTTTTAGTGTGTGACGGCTGCCAATCATAAAAATCCGCTATAAAAATGCTATAAAAGTAAATCAAACCCCCCTTCATCACCCACTTAGTTAGGGAAAAATAATAACATAAAAAAATGTATTTATTTCCATTTTCCCATTAGGGCTAGGGTTAGGTCTACGGTTAGGGCTCGGGTTAGGGTTGGGGCTAGGGTTGGAGCTAAAGTTAGGGTTAGGGTTGGGGCTAAAGTTAGGGTTTGGATTGCATTTACGGTTGGGATTAGAGTTAGGGGTTTGGTTAGGGTTACCGTTGGGATTAGGGTTAGGGGTGTGTTTGGATTAGGGTTTCAGTTAGAATTGGGGAGTTTCCACTGTTCAGGCACATCAGGGGCTCTCCAAACGCGACATGGCGTCCGATCTCAATTCCAGCCAATTCTGCATTGAAAAAAGTAAAACAGTGCTCCTTCCCTTCCGAGCTCTCCCGTGTGCCCAAATAGGGGTTTACCCCATATATGGGGCATCAGCGTACTCGGGACAAATTGGACAACAACTTTTGGGGTCCAAGTTCTCTTGTTACCCTTGGGAAAATATAAATTTGGGGGGCAAAAAATCATTTTTGTGGGAAAAAAAAAAAGATTTTTTATTTTCATGGCTCTGCGTTGTAAACTGTAGTGAAACACTTGGGGGTTCAAAGTTCTCACAACACATCTAGATAAGTTCCTTGGGAGGTCTAGTTTCCAATATGGGGTCACTTGTGGTGGGTTTCTACTGTTTGGGTACATCAGGGGCTCTTCAAATGCAACATGACTCCTGCAGACCAATCCATCTAAGGCCGGCCTCACACTAGCGAGTTTTACGGACGTATGAGCGCATAAACTACGTCCGTAAAATTCGCATTACACACGGCCCAATGATTCCCTATGTCCCAGCTCCTATCAGCCGTATTTTACTGATCCGTATTATACGGTCTTGTACGGCCGTAGAAAATCGCAGCATGCTGCGTTTGTCACCGTATTGCGCAAAAAAATCGCCAATGAAAGTCTATGGGGGCGAGAAAAATACGGATTCCACACGGACCAGCAGTGTGACTTGCGAGAAATACGCAGCGGTGTTAGTGAAAAGTTGGTAATTCAATTGCCGGCTTTTCATTTCTCCTTCACAAACCCGACAGGATATGAGACATGGTTTACATACAGTAAACCATCTCATATCCCCTTTTTTTTGCATATTCCACACTACTAATGTTAGTAGTGTGTATGTGCAAAATTTGGGTGCTGTAGCTGCTAAAATAAAGGGTTAAATGGCGGAAAAAATTGGCGTGGGCTCCCGCGCAATTTTCTCCGCCAGAGTGTTAAAGCCAGTGACTGAGGGCAGATATTAATAGCCTAGAGAGGGTCCATGGTTATTGGCCCCCCCCTGGCTACAAACATCTGCCCCCAGCCACCCCAGAAAAGGCACATCTGGAAGATGCGCCTATTCTGGCACTTGGTCACTCTCTTCCCACTCCCGTGTAGCGGTGGGATATGAGGTAATGAAGGGTTAATGCCACCTTGCTATTGTAAGGTGACATTAAGCCAGATTAATAATGGAGAGGCGTCAATTATGACACCTATCCATTATTAATCCAGTTGTCTGAAAGGTTTAAAAAACACACACACGTTATTAAAAATTATTTTAATGAAATAAACACACAGGTTTTAATATTTTATTGCTCTCTCAATCCACCTGAAGGCCCTCGCTTGGCTGATCCTTCTGTCCCTCAACATCTGTCATCTGGGGGGATTCAGGAGGCCCCTAATACATAAGGTGGGGGTCCAGTACTAATGACATTGTGCAGTGCTGCAGACCGTAATCTAATGAGTTGGCCATCTTAAAGGGGTTGTCTGGGGATTAAATTTTAAGGATAGTAAAAAAAACTATAGTCTCCTCACCAACTCCTTGGTGCCCCGCCAGTCTCTGCTTCTTGCTGCAGAGATATCATGTGACCAGTGCAGCCAATCGCTGCCTAGAGAAACAGCACTATCGTCCACTATTGTCATGAGCTGCGGTACCTTGGCAGATGTCTTCAGCCCCCACCTTGTGGTGTAATGCTGCTTATGTCACTGGTATCTTATTGATGGCATTGGAGAGCGCGTGGTGGGGCGTCCGGCTAATAAGTAGGTGTTGGGGAATTGATATAAGCCAAGGTGCTGGCCGGGGGACCTTTAAGCCTTGTGTTTGGAAGCCATAGTTTCCCACCAGCCTGCCTATAACGCCGGCACGCTTCGTCCTATCACGTGTTAATCTCCGGTAGACGGATCTGTCAAGCTCAGAAGGGTCAATTGCTGGGTTGGAGCAGAGCAGGGAATAGACGGCTGCAGCAGATTGCTAAAAAGCTCTTAATGGTATAATGGAGACTCTCTGCCCTCTCGCTGCTATAGCAGAGCAGCGTCTCGGGAAGGGTTAATAAATGTATTCCCCCCCCCCCCGAGCTGTGCCAGTGTGCTGTGTAATGTATGATGGAGAGGATGTCGTTGCTGCTGGAGGAGGACATTGTAATCACCTTAATGGTGTCACACGTAGAGTTAATGGCCCCCTTGAGTCTTTGTTTCTGGGGAGGGAGCGCAGGTAGTATTAGCGGGGTCTTTGGGAAATGCGGCGTTCCCATGCAAGGATGAAACGAGCGCCATTGTAACTCCACCTTATGTTTGTAGTCAGGAAATGCTGTTTGCTGTATTTGGGGGTTTTGGAGGGAGTGTTTGTTGTGTTTTTTTGTTTTTTTTCTCTTCCTTTTTGCTTATTACATTATTGTATGTTGCTTTTGTATTCCACCTAGAGAAAGTACATATTTAGACTAGGGCTCTGGTTACACTGCCGGGTTTTTTGTGTATCTACAATTTCAAAGGTGTTTTTAGGTTTTTTGTTTTAAAGTATGTAATAGACCAATAAACAGACTCTAAATTGGTGGGGGTCTGGGTTCTGAGACCCCCAGTGATGACTTGAAAGGCTGTACAAGCAGGCACATGTGTCTGTACCCCGGAGACCCCAGAGTTCACTGCTTCTGTCTCATGAACCAAGCCCTTCTGCAGTCTTCTGAGTGATTGGTGGGGGTCTTGCGGCCAGACGCTCAACAATATATAGCTTGTTTAAGGGGCTAAAAATGTGCCGTAAGTATAACTGTGTCGCCCTCATATTTATTATTGAACATGCATCATCATGAATTAAAGGAAAGAGCTCGCACTCTGACACTCCACGGGACCCTTATTGAGCTGGGACCCCCTGCTGTGAACAGGTAAAAGATGTCATGACCGCAATGTCAGAGCAAATCCTGACCGATCACAGTGACCTTAGTTTTTTTTTTTTCTTGGGGTTCTGGTATTTTTAACAGCAAGGATGAGTGCTGCAGAGATTCTATTCTTACTTTCAAGGGTTACAGTAACCGTGATGTCTATTCAGGCTCTGTTCACATTTTCATCTGATCTGAATGTAAAGGGGTTGTGTGGACAGAACCTCCTTGCGTAAATGCTATTTAGCCTTTTGGATAAGGGAAAAAAAGGAATCAATTGAGACCCATGCCATAACCAATAATGTAATTGTGACATTTAAAGGGAAATCCGTCAGCAGGTTTGTGCTATATAATCTGAGGGCAGCATGACGTAGGGGCGGAGACACGGATTTCAGTGAGGTGTCACTTATTTGGCTGTGTACTGTAGGGTTAATACTACCAGTGTTGTCAGCAGGAGATTATCACTGCTGGACTAGCTGCCCTCGTGCCTTCTGGTCCTACCACACTCCCAGCACTGATTAGCAGCTAATCAGGGGCGTCATCAGGGTCTAATTTCTGAGCTCTGCTACATCTAGATCAGAGAAAGCTCTGGGTATATCACAACTGCTGCACCCAGTAAACTAAGTGACACATGGCTGGAATCAGGGGCTCTGTTCCTATATTATATCGGTGTCAGATGAGCTCACAAAAACCTGGCGATAGATTCCCTCAAAAGCCTTTCCTGATGACAAACAAATGGTGGGACTGCCCAGTTTTGGGTGGGATTTGGCTAAGGACCCCCTTCCCGTCTCAGATTCCTAGGACATTCCCGCCACAGTCACGATTGTTGGCAGCAATTGTCCATCAAATGTAATAGATACATATTGATTGATTGATTGAAAAGTTCTGTACACATTCTCCAACATGGGCGGCAGATCCCACCCCTTCAGAGTGAGAGGCGCCATGTTTGGATGTCGCCATTGGCTGGCCAATAGATTCCACCTAATCTGAGTGACCTGATGTGGCCAACGTGACAGCTCCTATTTATTTTATTTTTTGGGTATATATTTTTTTTTCCTTTCTTGCAGCGTCCCTGGTAGAGCGCCTATGGCGATGGAGAGCGCTCATGTCCTGAAATGACTGGTAGCACAACAGCTGCTCCGTGCGCCGCTCCGTCACAGCCGCTAAAGCACCATAAATCATCTTCACTCACAGCGGCCATGTAAAGAATAGTGTTACTTATGCTTCAATAAATACTTGTGTTTATTTCTTTTTTAAATCTTGGGAAATTTAATGCAAAAATAAATTCATTTTTCTCATATGCAAACTACCTGAATATTTAGGGGTCCAGTGCAGGAAGCGGGACAGGGCTGTGCATAGCCAGCCAAGGAGATCGTATAGACTGCCGAGCTTTATTTACTGTCCTCCTCAATGATGGTGCAGATACAATTTGTAAAGTTGAAAACTTCTCTTAATTCATTTAATCCATTTATTTTCAGGGACATGAAAGGAAAAAAAAAAAACAAATTGGCGTCCTTGATTATAAATGCAGCGCGTGCCTGCTTTCACCCGCAGTAAAATTTAGGCCATTAACATCTCTGGGAATGGAGTGGGGTTCACTGCTTATAATATTGTCGGTGTCTTCTGCTCGCTCTAAACAGCGCCTCATGCTTGGCTTCACTTACTGCCTAATTATACGCACGGCTTTGACAAATGACATCCCTGGCTTTCCTGGCCATCGTTACTGACCTTGTCATCATTACTGATGACTGGATCGAGCCGCTTCAAGCAGATGAACCAGCTGAGCGTTTTATTGGCATCATTTATTAGTCACCATCTTCTGTTCTCTTCCCACAGAATAGTAAGAATTGGCGGGCCGCAGTCGACCTGAGTGGGAGGCTCCTGAATGCCCACGGGCAAGGGTATGGCAAGAGCGGTCAGCCGACTACCCACACCACAGACTCGCTGCAGGTAAGAGCTACTACTGGGTCCAATGCTGTGAGTAAAACCCTGATTGCAGAGAATAATATGTGCAAGGAGAGGAGCTGCACCCCATCACTGACTGCTCATCAGAAGTACAGACCAATAGTAGAATAGGAATAAAGTGTTACCCAGTCACCCAAAGATAATGGCCTGATGCATCCCCATGTTCTCTCGCCGGGTTTCTTGGTCGATGTTTACACTGGTTATTTGTCCCTCATTTTACATTTTGGGTTTGTTTTCTTTATTTGAATTTCCAGTGTAACTGTCATCTCAGTAGAGCCTGCAGCGGAATGTCTGTGTCAGCCGCTAGCTCCTCCCTCTCCAGTGACCTTTTAAAAGTACCAACTGTCATCTCAGTAGAGCCTGCAGTGCAATGTCTGCAGTCAGGGGTGGTTTAAGGGTAGCCAGAGCCCTGGGCTGTTCAGACAATGTGGGCCCCCCCGGTCATGCGATGGGGTCATCATATACCTGAACCAGATTATTCCAGAATAATAGTTGCTGTGTGAAACTATAACCTGTCAAACATCCATTGATCTAGTCAATTTACCCTTCAGTTAGAAAGAAAAAAAAAAAACACAATACTATCACCATAAGTGCCAGTATTCACAGGAGATCTGTACTTAGTATGCAGTGTCTGTGTAGAGGTAATACAGTGATCACCGGTGACATTGTACACAGGACCTCTGTATATAGTATACAGTGTATAGAGTCAGTGTATAGGTAACACTGACTCACCAGTGACGTCTCTAGGTGAAGTCCTTCATCTTTCATCCAGCACAGACCGCCATCACTTCATCCAGCCAGGACTCGTCTCTGCAGGAAATAACAGTTATCTCGAGCTCCGCTTGCAGAACAAATTACTTAATTTTTCCCAACTTCTACATTACACCACATGAGGAAAAAGAGGCCACATAGTGTCACTCTACCCAGTAACAGGACCGCCCCTCCATTTAAAACAGTGTCCTCAAAAAATAAAATAAATACATCACTGCAGTAATAGTATCCTTTAATTAGCCCCTATGGTAATAATAATATCCCCCATCCTGGCCCCTTGTATCTCATTCCTGGCTCCAGCCATATGTTCTCCCATCCTGCCCCATATGATCTCCCCATCCTGCCCCATCAGTCTCCATCGTATCATCCTGCCCCGTCTTTCATTCTGCCCCGTGTCTCCAATCATGCCCCGTATCTACATTCTGCCCATGTCTCCAATCCTGCCCCATCTGTCTCTAGTCCTGCCCCCAGTGTGTCCAGCATCTCTGCCCCCAGTGTGTCCAGCATCTCTGCCCCCAGTGTGTCCAGCATCTCTGCCCCCAGTGTGTCCAGCATCTCTGCCCCCAGTGTGTCCAGCATCTCTGCCCCCAGTGTGTCCAGCATCTCTGCCCCCAGTGTGTCCAGCATCCTGGCCCGGGCCCCCCGGATTGCCGTTTGCAATAAATAAAAAAAAAAAAAGTGTTTTCCTCACCTGTCCGTGCTCTAGCGGCGAAGCTCCCTCCAGCAGCGCGCACTCGCCGGCGACTGACAATAACATCAGACGCCGGCGACATGCGCGCTGCGGCTGACTTCAGCTGACAGCCTCCGATTGGCTGGCGGCTGTTAACTATTGACGTGCGGGCACGCGCCCGCACATCAATAGCGTTTAACTGCCGCAGCGTCGGTAGGGGCCCGGTGAGCAGATGAGACATGGCCCGATGTGGGCCCCCTCTGCCTACCGGGCCCATACGCCAGTCGGGGCAGTAATGCCCTGATGGCGGCGGTCAATCTGAGCGGTTGCTCAGGGCCCCCCCCCCCCACATCACTGGGACCTGGGCTACCGCCCAGATTGACCTCATTATAATCCGCCCCTGTCTGTAGTGGAATGTCTGTGTCAGCCGCTAGCTCCTCCCTCTCCATTGACCTTTTAAAAGCATGATCATGAGAATCAGAACTGGACCGTGGATCAGTGGGAGAAGGAGGCACGATCTGATGGTACGCCTTTGCTTATCCATCATGTGGGTGGCCGGGTGTGCTTACAGCACATGCCTGGTGCCATCTTTTTACCAGGTATTATTGCACATTTAGTGATGGACACAGGTGAAAAGGGATGCTCTGACCGGTTCTCATTGTTGTGCCCAGGATCTGATTAGTTGGCAGACACGGGGAAACAAGCTGCGATGTACAAGGAGTTTGGACACCTTTCGGCCATTGTCAGGAGCAACTTTTTCAGTAATTAGTAGCACAGTTGCTCTCCTATGGGACCAGAGCAGATCGGCCAAGCCTCATGCCCATCTGCTGTCTTAGGCGACCATCACCTGGTAGCTCATCCCCTTCCTGTCCTCCTTGGACCATGCTTAGTAGATGATCTGACCCGGTCGTCTTGCTATTGCAGTTTTTGCTCAGGTCTTTACTCTTACTCAAGAGTAAGATCAACTTTACAAGGTTGTTCTACTGTCCTATTCTGTGCGCTCCTGAAGATTGACAGTTGGGACCAGTGGCCTGGTCGTACTGCTGTCTGAACTGTGTGGTCTGCCATGCCGCTTGCAGAGGTAGCGTTACCTCTGCAGCACAGGAGAGGGGGTCAGGTCCAGCCATCTTCCCTCTTCAGAGAGAGAAGATAAGGATCAAAAGCATGGAGCCCGCAAGCAGAGCTCGCTCCTTACCCCGTGACCGGACCCTCGGACTTCAGGGTTTCCGGTAACCTAGACACTGAGCTGTACTCTGTACTGGAGAACGAGAGGGTTTTTATAGGCTGTAAATTGCAGAATTGCTTGTTTTTACTGTTACTCTTTGCCATTTTACCTATTTAATATCTTGAGACAACCCCTTTGAGATCTTGTTCGTTCTCTTACATCCCACTACTGGCAGATGCCATTGTACTGAGATAACCAATATTACTCTCTTTATCTGGTATTAATAATGTGGCTAATCTGCGTTTATTCAGTTAATGTGGGGCCTCTGCTGGTATATACGGATTTATTTGGGTTTCAGATGACGTCCTCATTTATTCTTCACAAATGAATGGAAGTTGAACCAGATGAGCATATTTTCCAGATAACGTCCTTGCCCCTGTAGGGTTCTGGTTCGCTTCCTCGTGTTCCGGTTTTCTGGCTTTAGGTATAGTGGCTCCTGTCTGCTCGTCTGTTACCAGGATGGCAATAGCGCCACCTGCTGACACTGCTGCTCATCACATGTGACCCCACAGCACATATTGGCCACATACGAATCTGCTTACAAGCAAAGCTCCTGCTCTGGGGTCTGTTAGTAAGGACTAAAGTTACTCCTGGTAAAGGGGGGCACTGGGGATTGTGGTCTTCCGTAGATGACCTCTGACACGTCTCCCAGATGCGCGGCTGCAGTACGGAGCTGTAATACCGTCCTGTGCACATTGTGGCTTTATAATGTGCCCAATGCAGAGCCAGAAAGTTATATGTGTATATCCCACTGGCTGAGAACACTGACCTAAAAAGAGATCACTGCCGAACCTGAAATATACGGTATACTCAGTGCTTTCAGTATTTAAAGGGATTGTCCACTACTCAGACAACCCCTTCTGAATCCTTATGTTTTCCCCCACTGTATAATAATACCGCCTATGCTCACCCCCTGTCCTGGCGCCATTCTGGTGTTGTTGGCACTGGCTCTCCCAGGCATGGCGTGACATTATGTCATGTGATCACTGCAGCCAAACAGCGCTGGCTTCTCTGTCACCTCCTTCACAAGACACCTGGGGGAAGTGAGAGAGCGGCAGCAGCTCTCACTACGTCTGCAGGTCAATTATGTCCATGTGAGAGGAGGGTGAAGTGGCCACTGACTTATTAATGTCCTGCGATCCCCGGGAGAGTCAGTGGCGACACCGCTGGAATGGCGCCAGCACTGGAGTATAGGTGTTATTATACTGAGGGGAAACAGGGATTCAGAAGGGGGTGTCCGAGTTGTGAGCAACCTCTTTAATAGATAATAATGTGATGCAATTTTCTGACACCATCTATATATCATTTTATAAGATCTCTGCATGCTATAATTAGAAAAAAATCATCATTATTTACTGGAGATGAACGAATCTCTTGGAAGTTCCAATTTACTCGGTTTGAAAAAAAATAAAAAAATAAATATATATATATATATATATATATATATATATATATATATATATATATATATATATATATATATATATATATATATATATATATATATATATATATATATTATACAGGTCCTTCTCAAAAAATTAGCATATAGTGTTAAATTTCATTATTTACCATAATGTAATGATTACAATTAAACTTTCATATACTATAGATTCATTATCCACCAACTGAAATTAGTCAGGTCTTTTATTGTTTTAATACTGATGATTTTGGCATACAACTCCTGATAACCCAAAAAACCTGTCTCAATAAATTAGCATATTTCACCCGTCCAATCAAAAAAAAGTGTTTTTTAATAACAAACAAAAAAACCATCAAATAATAATGTTCAGTTATGCACTCAATACTTGGTCGGGAATCCTTTGGCAGAAATGACTGCTTCAATGCGGCGTGGCATGGAGGCAATCAGCCTGTGACACTGCTGAGATGTTATGGAGGCCCAGGATGCTTCAATAGCGGCCTTAAGCTCATCCAGAGTGTTGGGTCTTGCGTCTCTCAACTTTCTCTTCACAATATCCCACAGATTCTCTATGGGGTTCAGGTCAGGAGAGTTGGCAGGCCAATTGAGCACAGTAATACCATGGTCAGTAAACCATTTACCAGTGGTTTTGGCACTGTGAGCAGGTGCCAGGTCGTGCTGAAAAATGAAATCTTCATCTCCATAAAGCATTTCAGCCGATGGAAGCATGAAGTGCTCCAAAATCTCCTGATAGCTAGCTGCATTGACCCTGCCCTTGATGAAACACAGTGGACCAACACCAGCAGCTGACATGGCACCCCACACCATCACTGACTGTGGGTACTTGACACTGGACTTCAGGCATTTTGGCATTTCCTTCTCCCCAGTCTTCCTCCAGACTCTGGCACCTTGATTTCAGAATGACATGCAAAATTTGCTTTCATCAGAAAAAAGTACTTGGGACCACTTAGCAACAGTCCAGTGCTGCTTCTCTGTAGCCCAGGTCAGGCGCTTCTGCCGCTGTTTATGGTTCAAAAGTGGCTTTACCTGGGGAATGCGGCACCTGTAGCCCATTTCCTGCACACGCCTGTGCACGGTGGCTCTGGATGTTTCCACACCAGACTCAGTCCACAATCTTCCTCAGGGTCCGGTCACCTCTTCTCGTTGTACAGCGTTTTCTGCCACATTGTTTCCTTCCAACAGACTTACCATTGAGGTGCCTTGATACAGCACTCTGGGAACAGCCTATTTGTTGAGAAATTTCTTTTTGGGTCTTACCCTCTTGCTTGAGGGTGTCAATGATGGCCTTCTTGACATCTGTCAGGTCGCTAGTCTTACCCATGATGGGGGTTTTGAGTAATGAACCCGGCAGGGAGTTTTTAAAAGCCTCAGGTATCTTTTGCATGTGTTTAGAGTTAATTAGTTGATTCAGAAGATTAGGGTAATAGGTCGTTTAGAGAACCTTTTCTTGATATGCTAATTTATTGAGACAGGTTTTTTGGGTTATCAGGAGTTGTATGCCAAAATCATCAGTATTAAAACAATAAAAGACCTGACAAATTTCAGTTGGTGGATAATGAATCTATAATATATGAAAGTTTAATTGTAATCATTACATTATGGTAAATAATGAAATTTAACACTATATGCTAATTTTTTGAGAAGGACCTGTATATATAATATATATATTTTTTATTTATTTATTTTTTAAATGAGATTTTCAGCCAATTGATTTGCCAGGAACCACAATACTTCAAAGCCTTCAACTGCCATGAAAAGATGTGTGTAAGACTCTGATGTCTCCTAGGACTGTATCCAATCCAAACTATTGAACACAAATTCAGCTATGGCAATGTTAAAGTTCCCTCACCATAGAAATGTATGGTAGCAAGTAGTAACTAACAGCCCATTTAAAGGTAATGTGTCTCCAGGCCTTTGCTATGTATTCGGAGAGCACCATGATGTAGGGACAGACACTGATTCCAGCGATTTGTCACTTCATAGGCTGTGTTTTAGTTTCAATAAAATCATTTCTTTTTTAGCAGGAGATGATCACTACAGGACTAGGTGTCTTGTGCGTCCTGGTCCAACCCCGCCCCCACCACTAATTAGCAGCTTTCTGTTAATATACAATGTACACAGCTGCCAATCAGTGGTGTGTGTGTGTGGAGTTATACAAAGCCCCGCATTCTGAGCTCTGCTAGATCTACAGCAGAGAAAACTAATCCTATCACAACTGCTGCACTCAGTAAACTAAGTGACACATCGCTGGAATCAGGGTCACTGTCCCTACATTACGCCACTATCCGATTACATATCAAAAACATGCTAACAGATTCCGTTTAATTAAACCGCACACTGACGAACTTTGCATTTTTTGTTTTGTGTCTTCTTAATTAAAAAATGGTCACTCTTAGTCATTTGTGATCAAGTAGACCATTCTGGGCAGAACAAGGACTCAAACTGACGGTGTTGCTGTCAGAGGTAACATCATTCTGCTATAACTGAGACGAGTGATATGCCACATATTCCATAACGCTCTTCATTTCCTCCCCGCTAATACACTTGCCGGAGGCAAAGGAGACCAGTTGTGATTGGTCGTACTATTGCCCAGACGGTCGGTACCAGTGGTGGCGGTGGGCTTCTTCTTGCGGCTCCCACACTCTTAGCCATGCTGTTTTGTTTTTTTGTTTTTTTTCTTTTACACTATCCTGTCCATTGCCAATCTTTCTTTTACCATACATTTTGTACAACACTATAATTAACTTTTGACAGCTTGTTGCCAAAAAGGACATAACAAGAAATGCTAGGTAGGAAGGTACAGAAAGCAAAATGTGGCAGCATTATAGCTGTGGCTTGTATGTTTGGCAAATTGGACTAATACCACGGATTTACAACACACACACTTTGTGGTACAGTTGCAGTTACAGTTAATTATCTATTTAGGAACATTTTATTTTGTATTTTTCAAGTAAATTTGTCAACAGGTTTTAGCCACTTAATCACAGGACAGCGTAATATAGACAGACTCCCTGATTCCTGCTATGTGTCACCTACTGGGCTGCTTGCTGTAGATTTGATGAAAATCACTGTTTTATCACTAGAAGACTAGTAAACCTGCTGCCAGGTAATCTAACCACACCCCCACCACTGATTGGCAGTTTTCTGGCTATGCACAGTGTTCACAGGAAGCTGCCAATCAGTTGTATGGACGGGGTTATACAGAGCTCAGCATTCAGAAAACTGGAAGAACTATAGCAGATAAAACAGTGATTTTGTCAAAGCTGCAGCAAGTAGCCCAGAAAGTTGACACTTTGCTCGAGTACAGTTCTTTGCCCTGACATAATCTTGGACTCAGATGGGGTAGCAAAAACCAGAAAACAGAATACTGTGAAGAAAAACAATTATTACCCTCTTCACAAACACAATGTCACAAGAAATGCAAAAACTCACTACAGTTGCTTTTGACAAGAAGACAACTGTCCCTGACACTGATTTCAGATGTAATCATTTTTCTGTGTCTTGCTGCTGCTTTCTAGTGCATTATGAATGAAGAAAAATGTATAACTGTAAGTGAAATGAAGTAAGACAGATGCCGGCTACACCATATAACTGATCAATCACCCGGAGTCTGCTGCTGCTGGCACTGCTCCTATGTCTCCTCTTATCAATTGAATCTCTACTATTTGCAGACTACTACTCTCCTCATCTTCACTGCTGCAATTGTACAACCTATCACTGTCTGGAGCATTTGTGCAATGTTTTAAGGCTTTTTTTTTTTTGTTATCTCTATTGCTGAGCTGTGAACTTGGCTGAGCCTTAAAGGGAACCTGTCACCACGTTTTTGGAAGATGGGATAAAAATAGCGTTAAATAGGGGCAGAGGTGGGCGTTACATTAGTGTGTGTGTTATGCGTTTATTACCCACCTAAGTTGCCGAAATAACTTTGCAAAGTCTCCGTTTTCGCCTGTCAATCAGGCTGGTCAGGTCACATGGGCGTGGTGTCTTCACCCAGATTTGGCGTAGTTTTCCGTTGGTGGCGTAGTGGTGTGCGCATGCCCAAAGTCCGGAATCCTCTTCCAGGGGATTTAAAATAGCGCGGTGTTCGTTATTGCATTGGTGATCGGTGGGCGCGGCCATCTTCCTTTGGCCGCGCGTGCGCAGAAGCGGCGCTCTGCTGGCCGCGGCTTCAGGAAAATGGCCGCGGGATGCCGCGCGTGCGCAGATGGATATCGCGGCGGCCATTTTCCTGAAGCCGCGGCCAGCAGAGCGCCGCTTCTGCGCACGCGCGGCCAAAGGAAGATGGCCGCGCCCACCGATCACCAATGCAATAACGAACACCGAGGCTATTTTAAATCCCCTGGAAGAGGATTCCGGACTTTGGGCATGCGCACACCACTACGCCACCAACGGAAAACTACGCCAAATCTGGGGGAAGACAACGCCCATGCGACCTGACCAGCCTGATTGACAGGCGAAAACGGAGACTTTGCAAAGTTATTTCGGCAACTTAGGTGGGTAATAAACGCATAACACACACACTAATGTAACGCCCACCTCTGCCCCTATTTAACGCTATTTTTATCCCATCTTCCAAAAACGTGGTGACAGGTTCCCTTTAACATGGCTGCTGCATTTCCTGCCTAGGCTTTTATACAGGCTGTGTTAGTAGCTACTGATTTGGGTGTGCTTTACAATGTGATGTGATGGCTGCAAGGCATTATGGGGAAGGTCGTTCCTGAGATCATGTTATCATGTTGGCCCTCTGTGGCTGATGCAATCTTCTGCAATATGTAAAATGGCTGCAGGCATTTTTTGCCATTAACTTGAATGGCAAATGGTTGTAATTTGCCGGTGACCAGTGAATTTCATACAATTCTAATCTATTCCCTCACCTCTGTTTTACTTTTTATGAGTAAAAATCTATTTTTGTCACATGATCACCACAGGGTCCTTTTGTGTCCAGAACTTTGAAAAAATTCTCCAAAAATAAAATAAAAATGTAATATTTATATAATATCTATTTTGAATTATAAAATATCTTTTCCTGGCACAAAAAAATGCAGAACTTGTACGAGGTAGAAACTTATTTCTCGCTAATAAATATAATGACCTACTTTCATAAAATCCTACCAAGTAGTAGCAGTTGTGTGGAAGGGGTTGGCCAAGCATAGTCTCCTACCGTTATGTCATTGAGAGTCATAGCTGCTTGCTGGGTGGGACCGCCCCTGAGGAACCCATCCGAAGTATCCTATGGGTGTCCTTGTCTAACTAGTCAGGTTGTCCCATAAATAATATATATCACCTATGCTCAGAAGGTGCAGAGGGACAGGAGTCCTAAATTCCCCAGTGAATGAAGTAATAGTGAGCATGTGCGACCAACGCTCCATTCACTGTATAGGAGTAGGAGTGAGTGGTGGTCACACGTGTTCACTTCTGCTGCATTCTGTCAATTCCCCACATTTTCATTATCAGTGGGGGTCTGTGCTCCTGCACAACCCCTGGGATCAAATAACTACGATCTCTCCTATGGATAGGTGATAAACCTTTTTTTAGTGATACTCGCTCGGCGTCAGATTGTTACCTCTGCCATTGCTGCCTCCCACAGTGAATAGATTGTCACTCTATGATGCATGAAAGGGGGCTGGCTGACTGGTTCTCTTCAGTAACTAAGCCAGCCCTCTTCTCCAAATCAGTCTATGAGTAGATGGATAAGGAGGTGGTTTTAGTTATTAAAATGAGCAAGTCAGCCAGCCCCCTTCTGACATGTCATTGACAAAGGGAATGCAGAGGAAGCTTTCATGCAGAATGGACTTTTTTTTTTTTTTTTTTTTTTCATTTTCCTTGAGAGCTACTTCAAGGGCCATTTTCAGGTCAAAGCTAAATGGATTGTGTTGTATACTTTGTATTTAGCTGTAGGAGGGTAGGCCAAGTAATATTTATGGCTTAATGTAAGGCCAGCCCAACGCAGACTTGGTGAAAGAGGGCTCAGAGTTTTAGGCTATTGCTTCCTATACATTGATGGATGACTGATGAAGAGCATCCATCAATGCCAGGGGGATTACACAAGGAGGACACAGACGGGCAGATGCCACAACTTCAGGTTTAGGGCCACCATGACACACAACAGTTATATAGCGGTATAGAATCCGTACTTGGGGCTGACCTCACTGCTTCTCACGTGTTTTCCAGCTCTGGTTTCTCCGGCTGTCCTTGTTGGTGAAGCTTGGACTTTTTCAAAATGCAGAAATGGAGTTTGAGCCATTTAAAAACCTGGACCAGCCTGATCTGTACTACGAATATTACCCTCACGTTTATCCCGGGCGCAGAGGTAAGATGCTTTTTCTTATCCGGTATGAAGTGATACAAGTCATTGTCTTATGACTAACGTGGGTATGGGGCAGCGATGGTCCAAAAACAGGATGTGTTCATCATGGCGAGACGGGAGTGGTCAGCACTGCAGCCTTGCTGCCCTGGGGTCCTGGGTTTAAATCCCACCAAGGACGCCATCTGAAAGAAGGTGCGTGCCGGCTCTATCTGACCTCCAACCGTTGGGTTATTCTATATTGGGCACAGCGATGACGTCTGTAAAGTGCTGTGGAATATGGTGGGGCTATGTAAGTAAAATATACATGGAGCAATTTTATGGGAAGTGAAATGGGAAATCATCTATAGGAAGTCCGAGGATGATCCCAGACATGAAATAAGCAGCTTCACTGATGATGGAGGGCGCTGTCCATCATCTGGAGTCAGTCAGTGAGTAGTGCTGGTGCCTAGAAGCTAATCCTCACCGTAAGAAACCATGCATCTGACTTGCTCACCTCCATTCATGTCACCATGAAAATGCAGTCCAATCTGCTGACATAGAGTAGGGGGAGTGGAAGAGAATGATATATGGTTTTGTGAGAAAAGATTTAGTATAATCCGCTTTTTCAATCCTCTGCTCTTTCTGGGGTTTTCAGTCCAGTGGGCGGTCCTATCAGTGATGGTGACTCCTATCAGCCACTCTTAGCACCGCCCACTGGACTGAAAACCCCAGAAAGGGCAGAGGATTAAATGATAAACTCAAATTATACTGAATCTTTTCTCACAAAACGATATATCGATCTATTCAGCTCCCCCTGTGCTATAACATGGTGCCTGCAGATTGGCCTGTATTTTCCTGATGACAGGTCCCTTTTAACACTTACAAAGAAGTGAAACAGGAAATGTAAATATATGCAGAGTTTCTCTCCAAGTACAAGAACTTTACAGCATTCCAAACTGCAATGTAAATAAGTGGAGTAATTTATTTACCCATGTAAAAAGTGCCATTTCAGCCCCCCCATGCCAGCTTAAAGGGGTTCTTTATGCTTGTACTCCTCGGTTCGGTCATCCTGACAGGACGCTGAGTGGAGGGGATTAAAGCAGAAGATAAACCCCTTTCTTACATCATATCCATATCAGACGGCCAGGACGTCTGTCTCGGCTGCACACTGCGAGATTTAAGGTGAATAACACAGTGTATTAAATACAGTATAACTTTTTCTTAGATTTTCGGAGAACCCTTTTAAAGGCAACCTGTCACCTTGGAAAATGCTATTTTCCTGCAGATATAGTGTTATTATACAGGTAAATAGCCTTGCAATGCTGTCCGGCTGCCTTACAGAAAGGGCGGCCACAGGTGGAAAATGAACTAATTTCCTCCCTGGAGCCTCCTGTTTTCAGTCCTGGTGATGTGCACGGAGCGTGTACAGTCAGCGGTCACCGCACCGCTCAGTATACTGTGACTGACAGCCGACTGCAGCGCATCTGTGTCCATCAAAGTGCCGGGGCTCGCTGTGCCGTGAGTGGTGACTGCAGTCTCTCCATGCACACCTCCATGACTGAAAGCAGGCGGCTCCCAGGAGGAAATAAGTTCATTTCCTCCCAGGAGCCGCACTTTCAGTAAGGCGACTGGGCAACATTATAGCTCTACTTAACTTCAGATTAACCCTATATCTGCAGGGGAAAAGCGTTTTCTTAAGTTACAGGTTCCCTTTAAACAATGAGTTATCTAAAATAAAATGTGAAATTTGAACCGCACTCCAGATGTCTCAAATGTAAAAGCCTAGTAAGTTATTTGGCCAGGTCCCCTGTGCAGCGTTTTGGCTCATAAGACCTAATTGTCATTAAGCTTGTTCACATTGGCTGATAAATGCACCAGCTATATTCATGGCATCGCTATATTCATGGCGTCGCTATTGAGCACTGCACACTCTTATTTTCTATATCCCATCGGTTGGTTACAGCCTGTGGCCGGGCGCCTAGACCCGCACCTCGGCTGCTGCAGCACTTCTTGTGATCGGTCTCCCTGCGCTCTCATTCTTGGGTTATCACTGGGCATCGCTCACAGTCAGGTGAGAGTCTCGCTAATAGCAGGAGGCCTCTCTCTGTCACTCTGATACTGCAGGGGAAAATCTCCTTCACCTAAAGTGCCCGTCTGGGAGCCATTGCCTTTTCATTTGTTCAGTTTGCATCTTCTCTTATAATTACTAGTTTTCCCTGTCTGCGGCACAAGAGTCATTTGATGTTCTGCTCTCCTCCATTCATGTGCATTGTCCTTCAGCTATTCCTCTCCCTGGCAGTCTGCGGGCTCTGTGTTCACGGTGTGTGATGGTACCACAGTCCGGCCTCACTGTCTGACTGTATTCTCTGACTTCTCGGATTAAACACGGCAAATTATCTGCTCCCATATCTAGCAGCAAATCGATATATTAACACCATCACTTAGCGTCCTGTATCTTCATCTGTGGGCATCTCTCCCTTAGAAAGTGTCACTCTGGCCTCTGTGGGAACCTGCAGATTCAGGGTAGTCACCCAGTGACTGAGGTGTTGGTTGCTAGGCGATGGTTCAACTATATTCACACCAATTCATTGCAAATCGTGTACAGTTATAGTCACCAGGGATGGAACAGCTGGAAACTCCATCTTTTTTAGGTTTGTTTTAATAAAAATAGTACAAAGAAAACCTGTCACTTGTGAGAATACATTATTGTCACTCCTTCTGCTGAAGCTTCATCTAGCCTGCTAGACATCTCCTCAGTGTCCCTCCTCCCTGCTTCTGCTGAATCTTCATCTGGCCAGCCTGCTAGACAGCTCCTCAGTGTCCCTCCTCCCTCCTGAATCTTCATCTAGGCTGCTGGACAGCTCCTCAGTGTCCCTCCTCCCTCCTGAATCTTCATCTAGTCTGCTGGACAGCTCCTCAGTGTCCCTCCTGATTCTTCATCTAATCTGCTGGCCAGCTCCTCAGTGTCCCTCCTCCCTCCTGAATCTTCATCTAGGCTGCTGGACAGCTCCTCAGTGTCCCTCCTCCCTCCTGAATCTTCATCTAGTCTGCTGGACAGCTCCTCAGTGTCCCTCCTGAATCTTAATCTAATCTGCTGGACAGCTCCTCAGTGTCCCTCCTCCCTCCTGAATCTTCATCTAGCCTGCTAGACAGCTCCTCAGTGTCCCTCCTCCCTCCTGAATCTTCATCTAGGCTGCTGGACAGCTCCTCAGGGTCCCTCCTGAATCTTCATCTAGCCTGCTAGACAGCTCCTCAGTGTCCCTCCTCCTTCCTTCTGCTGAATCTTCATCTAGCCTGCATGACTGCTCCTCAGTGTCCCTCTTCCCTGCTTCTTCTGAAACTCAAACCTCCTTGCCTGACTAGCTGCTCCTCAGTGTGCCTCCTCATCTCTGCTTCTTCTGGATCTCCAGCCACCTACCCTGATTGATAGCGTCTCAGTGTACGTCTTCAATAATGCTGCTGAGATCTCTCACTGCTCAGTAAAAGCTGCAGCTGTCAGTCTGGGTGTTTGGAGACTAAATGCAGTTGACTCATGAGCACTCTCAGTCTGTTGCTGGAGTCATAAAATGCACTTCTGAAGATCAGGAATACAGTCATTCTGAAATGGATTTTCGTAGTAAGGACAGCGGCCTCACCAGGACTAAGAGCGCTAATAATGTATGCGGTTTGCATTGTGACAGATGTTTTTAGGAGCTAAGTAGAATCATGACACTGTGTTAGGAGACCACCGTTACCATGTACCGCCACCATCGTATAGTTTCTATAGGGCTCCCTTAGGCACCAGGGTCTGGGTGCAGCTGTTACTTCTGTCTCCTTTATAGCTGCACCCTTGCGAGGGTGGTAGGAGGGTAGAGTAGCAGAAGGCCTCCTGCACAGGTTGACATTAACGCTGCGGCACAGAACTGCAGGTCTGCATGTTTCTATCTAGACTTTTCCAGTTCAGTTCGGATCACAATGTCAGAAGTAGAGCTTAGCATTGAATTCTGGAGGAGATGGGCCGTCAATATATAGACTGAGGAAGAATGGCCGCAGCGGGGAGTAAGACGGATGACTGACAGCCGCATTCATTATGGATGGGAGTCTAGGAGAGGCCAACGACTATCGGCAGCAGCTTTTGACGTTATATCAATTAGGACTTAAATTAGTATTTTGCTTGTGTTTAGAGGTGAAAGGAGCAGATATCTAATCACATCTGACCTCAAGAGCAAATAGAACCTGTTATATGATTTTTTTTTTTTTATTATTATTATTTTGTAGCTTTTTATTACATACTTATTTTGTTTAAATAAAAACTAAAAAAAACACTATTTACCGTATTTTTCTTTTGAAACTGTGCCTTTCTTGTATTTAGCTTCTGTTTGGTCTGGCATCTTCTCTGTATTAAAGGGCTATTCCCGTCTCCTAGATCCTATCAAAATATGTAGTATGTGTAATAATAATAATAGCAAATACCTCTAATTAGAAATGTAGTATGGTGCTTCTGATTAGCTATGTCGCTTATCCCATGTGCCAGGGCATTGCAGTAGTTTAGGTATCCATGGTTACGACCACTAGCAGCTAAGTCACTATATGAGTGGTCCTAACCATGGATACCTAAGCTACTGCAATGCCCTGCACTTGGGGTAAACAGCATAGCTAATCAGAAGAACTATACTGCATTTCTAATTGGAGGCATTTGTGAATATTATTATTACATAATTAAATAGGATCCTGGAAATGGGAACAACACTTTTAACTTGAATTGCGTGAAGATGAGCTGTGATACCAGATGACTTGGCCCATGGATGAGTAGATCACAGATTTGTTGGATGATAGTAATCGCTTTCTATATAAAGAAAAAACGGTCAAATTAAAGGTGCTGCGCAAGCAATCTACTGCTTATTACATTTTGCATCTGTTCTTGTGATATTAGAACACTTGTCTCTTGTTTACAGTTCATCACCTTGGACACCGACCACTGTTGCTAAACAGCAAAACCCGTGCATCCCTATTGAGCTTGTAAGCACTGCTTTGAACTGGTCAAGGACCTCTGGCGTGCACCATTACAGCCTAGTTCCAGTCAGATTTATCAAAGTGCTTACAAGCTAGACAGCAGTGATGGTCGGTCAGCAATGATCTGTAAATAAGTGTTAATATCTCAAAAACGGCAGCAAATTTTAATAAGTAGTAAATTACAAAGGTGCTTGTTTTTTACATGCACTATCCAAGAATATTGATCTCTCAAGTTGGGAGTAACCCTTTAATGAAATATGCCACAGCAGACCTATGTGGTGACATTTTGTCTTCATCGTGCGCTTAAATGACTTCTCCAGGAGTAGAAAAAATAACTGAAGGAAATTAAATTATTAATAAATTCATAAATATCTTTAGCAAATTACACAAATTATGGAACGTAATCACTAAAGAATAAAAATGTCTGCCACTGGAAATAAGTCCTAGACTGTTAATAGAACAGGTACGTTTTGAGCATGTGCAGTAGGTAGATCCAGCTGCTCTCCATATGTAGGAAGATGTGCCCCTAGTGGATATTCTGACCTATTACTTGAGATACTTGGGGTGCTGAGGTAAGAAGAGGCTGATCACACTGCTGTCCACCCTGTCTATCTGATCTAATACTGGAGATACTAGGGGTTCTGAGGTAAGAAGAGGCTGCTCACACTGCAGTCCACCATGTCTCTTATGTAATACCAGAGAGGCTGCTCACACTGTCATTCTTCTGGTCATCTGACAGAATACTGGAGGTACTAGGGGTCCTGAGGTAAGAGGCTTCTCACACTGCTGTCCACCCTGTCTATCTTATCTTACTTCAGAACCCCTAGTATCTCCAGTATTAGATCAGATAGACATGGTGAACTGCAGTGTGAGCAGCCTCTTCTTACCTCAGCACCCCTAGTATCTCCAGTATTAGAAGAGGCTGCTCACACTGCAGTCCACCATGTCTATATGATCTAATACTGGAGATACCAGGGGTGCTGAGGGAAGAAGAGGCCTCTCACACTGCTGTCCACCATGTCCATATGATCATACACTGGAGATACCAGGGGTTCTGAGGTAAGAAGAGGCTGCTCATACTGCTGTCCACCATGTCCATATGATCTCACACTGGAGATACCAGGGGTGCTGAGGGAAGAAGAGGCCTCTCACACTGCTGTCCACCATGTCCATATGATCTCACACTGGAGATACCAGGGGTGCTGAGGGAAGAAGAGGCTGCTCACACTGCAGTTCACCGTGTCTCTTATGTAATACTGAAGATACCAGGTGTACTGAGGTAAGAGGCTGCTCACACTGCTGTTCTCCCTGTCCATTTGACATAATACTGGAGGTACTAGGGGCCATGATGTAAGAAGAGGCTGCTCAGACTGCTGTTCACCATGTGTCCTAATCACCACAAAAAGCAGATAAATCCCATAAAATATCACCTTTATTTATAATAGGTTAAAATCAGTACATGTAAACAGGTACAAAGGAACAAAGGTATGGACGGTGAAACACTATATGGCAGTACACTGTAAAGCAAAGGGCCCAAGGCACCACCCACAGCCGAAGCATACCATACTAAACTACATAAGGATATCAATCCATAAATATGGGTAAATAAGTATATATATATATATATATATATATATATCTCTCAAACACTGGTAGTGTGACCCGATATCCAGCAGATAGACAGATGTCAGTAACATGCAATACCTGGTATGCTCAGCGATGGGGGGACCCAGAGCCCACCCCAACGCGCGTTTTGGAGCGACCGAACAGCTCCTTCCTCAGGGGGCGTACCGAAACGCGCGTTGGGGTGGGCTCTGGGTCCCCCATCGCTGAGGATACCAGGTATTGTATGTTACTGACATCTGTCTATCTGCTGGATATCGGGTCACAGTACCAGTGTTTGTTATATATACTTATTTACCCATATTTTTGGATTGATATCCTTATGTAGTTTAGTATGGTATGCTTCGGCTGTGGGTGGTGCCTTGGGCCCTTTGCTTGTACTGCCATATAGTGTTTCACCGTCCATACCTTTGTTCCTTTGTACCTGTTTCCATGTACTGATTTTAACCTATTATAAATGTGATATTTTATGGGATTTATCTGCTTTTTGTGGTGGTTAGGATATCTGTTGTTTTTGCAGCTGTCCCTAAATGGTCCTTGGCATACATAAATGGGGTGGTTTATTGGTTTCTTGGTTTCTTATACATATTTTATGTAATATACCATGATTTTTCCCTGTATGTAAAATGCATGTTACAACTTTATTGTCTGTTCACCATGTGTGTCTGATCTAATACTGGAGATACTAGGGGTCCTGAGGTAAGAAGAGGCTGCTCACACTGCTGTCTACCCTGTTTATCTGATGTTATACTGGAGATACCAGGGGTCCTGCGGTAAGAAGAGGCTGCTCACACTGCTGTCTTCCCTGTTTATCTGATGTTATACTGGAGATACCAGGTGTACTGAGGTAAGAGGCTGCTCACACTGTCATTCTTCCGGTCATCTGACATAATACTGGAGATACCAGGGGTCCTGAGGTAAGAAGAGGCTGCTCACACTGCTGTCCACCCTATCTATCTGATCTAATACTGGAGATACTAGGGGTCCTGAGGTAAGAGGCTGCTCACACTGCTGTCCACCCTGTCTATCTGATCTAATACTGGAGATACCAGGGGTCCTGAGGTAAGAAGAGGCTGCTCACACTGCTGTCCACCCTGTCTATCTGATCTAATACTGGAGATACTAGGGGTCCTGAGGTAAGAAGAGGCTGCTCACACTGCTGTCTACCCTGTTTATCTGATGTTATACTGGAGATACCAGGGGTCCTGAGGTAAGAAGAGGCTGCTCACACTGCTGTCTTCCCTGTTTATCTGATGTTATACTGGAGATACCAGGTGTACTGAGGTAAAAGGCTGCTCACACTGTCATTCTTCCGGTCATCTGACATAATACTGGAGATACCAGGGGTCCTGAGGTAAGAAGAGGCTGCTCACACTGCTGTCCACCCTATCTATCTGATCTAATACTGGAGATACTAGGGGTCCTGAGGTAAGAGGCTGCTCACACTGCTGTCCACCCTATCTGAATGACAATAATTAGTATAGGTTATCTCCAGAGCTTCCTACTGCAAATGCTCATAAACAGTTTTTGTATTAACGTTCTAGGACAGCTTTCTATCAATGTAACAAGTCAGCGGCCATTTTATTTCTATAATGATTATCTCCCTAGACAAAAGTGTGATTAGATAATTAAAGGTATTTAGGAATGTGAAGAGTAAAAATAGGAACAGCACAAATCCACTACTTATCTTCAGGTGCAAAGCCCAGACAACCCGTCCTTGGTTGTTTACTGTCAATATTTTTCACAAAAGCAGGCAGCACTCCATAGTCTTTGGGACAATATGCATGGAGATGTGGGTTTAATAAACACCTACATATTGTCCCAAAGACTATGGAGTGCTGCCTGCTTTTGTGAAAAATATTTAGGAATGTGTCTAGAATTTCTATATTTTTTTTCTGGAGATCTCCTTTAAGATAAGTCGTCCGTATCTGTGGGATCAGACAATGATTTTACTTGTGTGGGACCCGCCGTCAGGCATTGGAGGAATAGGGCATCTTGAACCGCAGTATGTCCGATCCTGTGTTCCAGCAGTGGACAGACTGCCAGTTATCCTGCAGGTTATCGCCCTCTCACATTGATATAACCATGCATGCCTTTCATGTAAATAATTTATTATCCTTTCTGTAAACGTGCTGCATTTTTACCTTCCTCCCGTTTTTTGTGTGGCATTGCAGGGTCTGTAATGTTGTTCTGATTTTCTATCTATAAACCATAACATCTGCGTGGTTCCCTCCAGTAACTTCACGCTTGTGTCTTATGTTCAGGGTCTCTGTGACAACATGCAAGCTGACCAGTGTCCCCCATGAGCCCCTGTGATAAAGCTGTCATGGCGCATCTCGCGCTGTTCTGCATGGCGGGCTCCTTTCTGTGGACACTAATTAGGGTGCTGTAGGTTAGGTCTGCCTCTTTAGGTTTGTACGACAGCCCTTATGTTCCATAGCGTTTTATCATTATCCGTAGCCAGGATGGCATTCTGAGCGGCCCCCATTGCCCTAATCGCACAGCCGGCCTCTAAATATGGAGGAGCGATCCCGGCTGATCCAGCGCCATTGCTGCACTTTTATGTGTATTTTAAATAGAAGGAAACTTATTGCTGCTCAGTAGCAAAATTTCATTTGTGAGATGGAGCAAGACAATATCCCGAGCAGGAGAGGAGCGCAGCTTTTATATATTAGTCCGGTCTATACATAATTCATACATGTGCGCTGCTATTATCACACCTATGAGCGCCCGATGCACAGATCTGTGCCGAGGAGGCAGCTTTTCTGTATGTGGATGACTGATGAGCCTCTCGCTGCTCCAGCATATTATCTAGAGTCTAGCAGTGCCGATGTCTCCAGCCCTGTGCGATCCTAGTATGCTCTGTGGTGCCGCAGTCTGTCTAGACATCCGTACAATGAAATGAATTATGCTATATGTTATCATTTGGGGTGTGTGTGTATATACTTTATTTTTATATAGCGCTAATATATTGCGCAGCACTTTACAGTTTTGCACACATCATCGCTGGCTCACAGTCTGAATCTATCTATCTATCTATATATATATATACATACATATACGTTAGATGGTGGCCCGATTCTAACGTATCGGGTATTCTAGAATATGCATGTCCACGTAGTATATTGCCCAGCCACGTAGTATATTGCCCAGTGACATAGTATACAGCACAGAGCCACGTAGTATATTGGCCAGTCACGTAGTATATTGCCCAGCGACGTAGTATATTGCCCAGTGGCGTAGTATACAGCACAGAGCCACGTAGTATATTGCCCAGCCACGTATGTGACAGGCTAAAAAATAAACATATACTCACCTTCCGATGGTACCCTTGTAGTTCTGTTGCCTGCTTCTCGCGCAGGACCTGTGATGACGTCGCGGTCACATGACCGTGACGTCACGGCAGGTCCTTCTCGCGCAGGCGCGCAAGACCTGCGATGACGTCGCGGTCACATGACCGTGACGTCATGGCAGGTCCTTTTCGCAGACCTTCCTTCCACCGGAACCTGCCTGGAGCGTCGCGAGGAGCCGGAAAGGTGAGTATATAATGATTTTTTATTTTTTTTAATGATTCTTACCATTAGATGTTTTTACAATTGACGCTGCATAGGCAGCATCAATAGTAATAACTTGGTCACACAGGGTTAATAGCGGCGGTAACGGTGTGAGTTACCCGCGGCATAACGCGGTCCGTTACCGCTGGCATTAACCCTGTGTGAGCCGTGACTGCGGGGAGTATGGAGCGGCCGGCCAGCTCTGACTGCAGCGGAGTAGGGAGGGACTAATCGGACTGTGCCCGTCGCTGATTGGTCGCGGCAGCCATGACAGGCAGCTGCCGAGACCAATCAGCGACTTGGATTCCATGACAGACAGAGGCCGCGACCAATGAATATCCGTGACAGACAGACAGAAGGACAGACAGACGGAAGTAACCCTTAGACAATTATATATATAGATATACTAGACTGTGGCCCGATTCTAATGCATCGGGTATTCTAGAATATGCATGTCCCCGTAGTATATGGACAATGATGATTCCAGAATTCGCGGCAGACTGTGCCCGTCGCTGATTGGTCGAGGCAACCTTTATGACATCGTCGCCATGGCAACCATTATGACATCTACGTCGATACTGTGCCCGTCTCTGATTGGTCGAGGCCGCCAGGCCTCCATTATGACATCATCGTTCATGCTGTGCCCGTCGCTGATTGGTCGAGGCCGCCAGGCCTCGACCAATCGGAGACGCGGGATTTCCTTCCAGGACAGACAGACAGACAGATGGAAAAACCCTTAGACAATTATATATATATATATATAGATTTATACTAGATGGTGGCCCGATTCTAACGCATCGGGTATTCTAGAATATGTATGTCCACGTAGTATATAGCCCAGCCACGTAGTATATTGCCCAGCCACGTAGTATATTGCCCAGCCACATTGTATATTGCCCAGTGACGTAGTATACAGCACAGAGCCACATAGTATATTGCCCAGTTACATAGTATATTGCCCAGTGACGTAGTATATTGCCCAGTGACGTAGTATACAGCACAGAGCCACATAGTATATTGCACAGCCCATGTAGTATATTGCCCAGCTACGTAGTATATTGCCCAGCCACGTATGACACAGGTTAAAAAAAATAAACATACTCACCTTCCGCAGGCGCGTTGTAGCTCTGTCGCCTGTGTGGGGTGCAGGTGGCAGCTTCCGGTCCCAGGGTGTGATGACGTCATGGTCACGTGACCGTGTCACATGACCGTGACGTCACGGCAGGTCCTTGTCGCGCAGGACCTGTGATGACATCGCGGTCACATGACCGTGTCGCGATCACATGACCGTGACGTCACGGCAGGTCCTTTCCGCGCAGGCACGCAGGACCTGTGATGACGTCGCGGTCACATGACCGTGTCGCGATCACATGACCGTGACGTCATGGCAGGTCCTTCTGCCAGACCATCCTTGCCACCGGAACGTGCCGCTTGCATCGCGAGGAGCGGGAAAGGCGGCGTAGGTGAGTATATAATCATCTTTTATTTTTTTTATTATTTTTAACAGATGTTTTTACTATTGACGCTGCATAGGCTGCGTCAATAGTAAAAAACTTGGTCACACAGGGTTAATAGCAGCAGTAACGGAGTGCGTTACCCGCGGCATAACGCGGTCCGTTACTGCCAGCATTAACCCTGTGTGAGGAGTGACCGGAGGGGTGTATGCGGGCGCCGGGCAGTGAGTGCGGGGAGTAAGGAGCGACCATTTTCTTCCGGACTGTGCGCGTCGCTGATTGGTCGTGGGCGTTTTGCCACGACCAATCAGCGACTTGGATTCCATGACAGACAGAGGCCGCGACCAATGAATATCCGTGACAGACAGAAAGACGGAAGTGACCCTTGCTGCTAAAGAGAAATGAATATACACTGCATTCCACGCCCATGGGCATGGAGGGAAATGAATATTAATTTCTTCCTGGCATCCTGGTATGATTGATTGGCCCCATCCCCTTGCTGGTATGATTGGCCCCATCCCAGTCCTGGTATCCATGGCACCATCAGAAAAGATTAAAAAAAAAAAAAAAACCTTTAAGGTACCGTCACATTAAGCGACGCTGCAGCGATATCGACAACGATGCCGATCGCTGCAGCGTCGCTGTGTGGTCGCTGGAGAGCTGTCACACAGACAGCTCTCCAGCGACCAACGATGCTGAAGTCCCCGGGTAACCAGGGTAAACATCGGGTTACTAAGCGCAGGGCCGCGCTTAGTAACCCGATGTTTACCCTGGTTACCATTGTAAATGTAAAAAAAAAACAGTACATACTCACATTCTGATGTCCGTCAGGTCCCTGGCCGTCTGCTTCCCGCACTGACTGTGAGCGCCGGCCGTAAAGTAAAAGCAGAGCGCAGGCGCCGGAAAGCTCAGAGAGGCCCAGCGCCTTCGCACTGCAGTACTTTACGCTGCCCTCAACAGGACAAATCCGTACGCCTGCACCGGAGCCTTGACACAAAGCAAGGAGGATGACGACATCGCATGAAGAAGGGAGGCCTGGACCTGTGACGCCCATCGGACCTGGACCGCCCCTGGGTGAGTATAATCTAACTTATTTTTCTTATCTTTCAGGTTACATCGGGGGCTTATCTACAGCATTATAGAATGCTCTAGATAAGCCCCTAATTGCGGTGGCCGCAGCTTATATACGAAAAATTAGGTGACAGATTCCCTTTAAGAGAAATAAATATTAATTTCTCTTAAGTATCGACACACGTGACCGCCAGCAGGAAGCAGGCAGCTGACAGTGCGCGCTACTGAAGAGGAATGGATACCCACCGCGATCTCTGATGAACACCCGGTAAGTATTCTGGCAGCTGCGCTCTGCTTGTGAGCAGCGCATGACGTCCCTGCCATGCGCTACTTACAAGCACTAAGCAGCTGCTGGCACTGGAGCAGGACGCTTCGACTGCGAGGGAGCGGAAGAAGGTAAGAGTAAAGGTTTGTTTTTTAAATCTTTTCTGATTGGGCTTGTCAATTATACCAGGAACTGGATGGGGCCAATCATACCAGCAAGGGGATGGGGCTAATCAATCATACCAGGAACAGGATGGGGCCAATCAATCATATCAAAATAAGAATGGGGCCATGCATACCAGGATGGGGATGAGGGGACCATATTTATCAGGATAGGTGACCTTAAGTACAGAATTGACCACATTTTTTGCTTCAGGTGTTTTTTGTTTTCCTAATTTACTACTCTAAAACCTAGGTGCGTCTTATAGTCCGAAAAATACGATTATATATACATATACTAGCTGTACTACCCGGCTTTGCCCGGGTTAATAACTGCTGTTAGCAAAATAGAATGTGTTAACAAGAATGTATTCTGCACACAAAAACCACAAAACAAATAGATAGAAATGTAATTATTAAAAGGCAAAAAATAAGTTCATTGGCTCTTCAGGAAGCTGCTCTTGTTTTCATGTCTGCAAACCTCGCTTCCCTCTCCTCAGAAAGTTCATTGGTCCTTGAGGAAGCAGCTCTTGTTCTTCTGTCTGCAAGCCTCGCTTCCCTCTCCTCAGAAAGTTCATTGGCTCTTGACGAAGCAGCTCTTGTTCTTTTGTCTGCAAGCCTCGCTTCCCTCTCCTCAAAGTTCATTGGCTCTTGAGGAAGCAGCTGCTGTTCTCATGTGTGTCAGCCTTGTTTCTCGGTCTTCACATTTTTCATTGGCCCATAATGCAGCTTTTCTTTTCGCATCAGCTGACATTCATGCCATGGAATTCCTTTTCTTATGAGGCATTATTGTGGTAAAAATAGTCTGTAACTGGCAGTTTCTATATCCTCTCACATAGAGGTAATGTGACGGACATCAGCCTTTCCGCCAACACACCCTAATTGACATGCTATTACCTCACACAAGCTTTGTTATACTGAGAATGTCCTTTGTTGCCTATATTAACCAATCAGAGATCAGATTAATTAACTGTAGCAAAATAGAAGCTGAGCTGTGATTGGTTGCTATTGGCAGCCTGATAAATCCCCAGCCAACAGGAAGCCCTCCCCCCTGGCAGTATATATTAGCTCACACATACACATAATAGACAGGTCATGTGACCGACAGCTGCTGTATTTCCTATATGGTACATTTGTTGCTCTTGTAGTTTTTTATTAATCAGATTTTTATTTTTGAAGAATAATACCAGACTTGTGTGTGTGTTTTAGGGAGATTTTCATTGTCAAGTTGTGTGTTGAGTTGCGTGTGGCGACATGCATGTAGCGACTTTTGTGAGATGAGTTTTGTGTGGCGACATGCGTGTAGCAACTTTTTATGTGTCGAGTTGCATGTGACAGGTTAGTGTAGCAAGTTGTGTGCAGCAAGATTTGCGCATGGTGAGTTTTGCGCGTGGCAAGTTTTATGTGTGGTGCGTTTTGAGTATGTGCAAGTTTTGTGTGAAGCAATTTTAGCATGTGTTGCAACTTTTGTTCATGTGGCAATTTTTCTGCGTGTGCAAGTTTTGCGTGTGGCGAGTTTTTCATGAGGTGAGTTTTGCACGTGTGGCGAGTTTTGCGTGAGCCTAGTTTTGCATGTGGCGAATTTTCCATGAGCTGAGTTTTGAATGGCGACTTTTGTGTTTCGACTTTTATGTGGCGAGGTTGGTGTATGTGTGGTGAAATGTGTGCTGAGAGTGATATGTGTTCAAGCACGTGGTAGTGTGTGGCGCACTTTGTGTGTGTGTTCATATCCCCGTGTGTGGTGAGTATCCCATATCGGGGCCCCACCTTAGCAACTGTACGGTATATACTCTTTGGCGCCATCGCTCTCATTCTTTAAGTCCCCCTTGTTCACATCTGGCAGCTGTTAATTTGCCTCCAACACTTTTCCTTTCACTTTTTCCCCATTATGTAGATAAGGGCAAAATTGTTTGGTGAATTGGAACGCGTGGGGTTAAAATTTCGCCTCACAACATAGCCTATGACTCTCTCGGGGTCCAGACCTGTGACTGTGCAAAATTTTTTGGTTGTAGCTGCGACGGTGCAAATGCCAATCCCGGACATACACATACACACACGCACACCTTAATATATATAATACTAGCTGTACTACCCGGCTTCGCCCGGGTTAATGACTGCTGTTAGCAAAATAGAATGTGTTAACAAAAATTTATTCTGCACACAAAAACCACAAAACAAATAGATAGAAATGTAATTATTAAAAGGCAAAAACTAAGCAAATAGAAGCATTTCACAACATATATTAGCTTTGTTATACTGAGAATGTCTTTGTTGCCTATATTAACCAATCAGAGCTCAGGTTAATTAACTGTAGCAAAATAGAAGCTGAGCTGTGATTGGTTGCTATTGGCAGCCTGATAAATCCCCAGCCAACAGGAAGCCCTCCCCCCTGGCAGTATATATTAGCTCACACATACACATAATAGACAGGTCATGTGACTGACAGCTGCCGTATTTCCTATATGGTACATTTGTTGCTCTTGTAGTTTGCTTATTAATCAGATTTTTATTTTTGAAGGACAATACCAGACTTGTGTGTGTTTTAGGGCGAGTTTTATGTGTCAAGTTGTGTGTGTTGAGTTGCGTGTGGCGACATGCATGTAGCGACTTTTGTGAGATGAGTTTTGTGTGGCGACATGCGTGTAGCAACATTTTGTGTGTTGAGTTGCATGTGACAGGTTAGTGTAGCAAGTTGTGTGCAGCAAGATTTGTGCATGGCGAGTTTTGCGCGTGGCGAGTTTTATGTGTGGTGCATTTTGAGTATGTGCAAGTTTTGTGTGAGGCAACTTTTGCATGTGGTGCAACTTTTGTACATGTGGCAATTTTTCTGTGTGTGCAAGTTTTGCATGAGGTGAGTTTTCCATGAGGTGAGTTTTGCACGTGTGGCGAGTTTTGCGTGAGCCTAGTTTTGCATATGGCGAGTTTTGCATGTAGCGAGTTTTGAGTGGTGACTTTTGTGTTTCGACTTTTATGTGGCGAGGTTGGTGTGTGTGTGTGGTGAAATGTGTGCTGAGGGTGGTATATGTGTTCAAGCACGTGGTAGTGTGTGGCGCATTTTGTGTTTGTGTTCATATCCCCGTGTGTGGTGAGTATCCCATGTCGGGGCCCCACCTTAGCAACTGTACGGTATATACTCTTTGTCGCCATCGCTCTCATTCTTTAAGTCCTCATTGTTCACATCTGGCAGCTGTCAATTTTCCTCCAACACTTTTCCCTTCACTTTTTCCCCATTATGTAGATAGGAGCAAAATTGTTTGGTGAATTGGAACGCGCGGGGTTAAAATTTCACCTCACAACATAGCCTATGACGCTCTCGGGGTCCAGACGTGTGACTGTGCAAAATTTTGTGGCTGTAGCTGCGACGGTACAGATGCCAATCCCGGACATACACACATACATACATACACACATTCAGCTTTATATATTAGATATACCTGTATGTAATCTCCTGTATATAGTATATACCTGTGTGTCATCTCACCTATATATAGTATATATCTGTGTGTCATCTCCTGTATATAGTATATACCTGTATGTCATCTCCTCCTATACATAGCATATACCTGTGTCATCTCCTCCTGTATATACTATATACCTGTAGGTAATCTGCTCCTGTATATAGTATATACCTGTGTGTCATCTCCTCCTGTATATAGTATATACCTGTATGTCATCTCCTCCTGTATGTAGTATGTACCTGTATGTCATCTCCTCCTCTATATAGTATATACCTGTGTGTCATCTCTCCTGTATATAGTATATATCTGTGTGTCATCTCCTCCTGTATATAGTATATACCTGTGTCATCTCCCCTGTAAATAGTATATACCTGTGTGTCATCTCCTGTATATAGTATATAGCTGTATGCCATCTCCTCCTGTATTAGCCCTCGTTCACACGTTATTTGGTCAGTATTTTTACCTCAGTATTTGTAAGCTAAAATGGCAGCCTGATAAATCCCCAGCCAACAGTAAGCCCACCCCCTGGCAGTATATATTAGCTCACACATACACATAATAGACTGGTCATGTGACTGACAGCTGCCGGATTCCTATATGGTACATTTGTTGCTCTTGTAGTTTGTCTGCTTATTAATCAGATTTTTATTTTTGAAGGATACCAGACTTGTGTGTGTTTTAGGGCGAGTTTCGTGTGTCAAGTTGTGTGTGTTGAGTTGCGTGTGGCGACATGCATGTAGGGACTTTTGTGAGATGAGTTTTGTGTGGCGACATGCGTGTAGCAACTTTTTGTGTGTCGAGTTGCATGTGACAGGTTAGTGTAGCAAGTTGTGTGCAGCAAGTTTTGCGCATGGCGAGTTTTGCGCGTGGCGAGTTTTATGTGTGGTGCCTTTTGAGTATGTGCAAGTTTTGTGTGAGGCAACTTTTGCATGTGTTGCAACTTTTGTGCATGTGGCAATTTTTCTGCGTGTGGCAATTTTTCTGCGTGTGCAAGTTTTGCGTGTGGCGAGTTTTGCACGTGTGGCGAGTTTTGCATGTGGAGAGTTTTGCGCGTGGCGAGTTTTGAGCGGCGACTTTTGTGTTTCTACTTTTATGTGGCGAGGTTGGTGTATGTGTGGTGAAATGTGCACTGAGGGTGGTATATGTGTTCGAGCACGTGGTAGTGTGTGGCGCATTTTGTGTGTGTGTTCATATCCCCGTGGTGGTGTGATTATCCCATGTTGGGGCCCCACCTTAGCAACTGTACAGTATATACTCTTTGGTGCCATCGCTGTCATTCTTTAAGTCCCCCTTGTTCACATCTGGCAGCTGTTAATTTGCCTCCAACACTTTTCCTTTCATTTTTTCCCCATTATGTAGATAGGGGCAAAATTGTTTGGTGACTTGGAAAGCGCGGGGTTAAAATTTCACCTCACAATATAGCTTTGACGCTCTCAGGGTCCAGACGTGTGACTGTGCAAAATTTTGTGCCTGTAGCTGCGACGCCTCCAACACTTTTCCTTTCACTTTTTCCCCATTATGTAGATAGGGGCAAAATTGTTTGGTGAATTGGAAAGCGCGGGGTTAAAATTTCACCTCACAACATAGCCTATGACGCTCTCGGGGTCCAGACGTGTGACTGTGCAAAATTTTGTGGCTGTAGCTGCTACGGTTCAGATGCCAATCCCGGACATACATACATACATACATACATACACACACACACACATTCAGCTTTATATATTAGATTATATATATATATATATATATATATATATATATATATATATATATATATATATATATATATATACACATACATACAGTATATAATTAGTGCTTCCCCTGCTATATAGTACAGAACGTTCTGATATCGTGTAATCGGAGTATCTTCATCACGCTCGTATATCATGTTCCAGTCCCTTCGGCTGCTTGAGTCGCGGCTGTTAGACAGCCACAACACATGTGAGAATGACCTGTTTATCACGCTGTCTAACAGGCACAAATCAAGCTGCAGCAGCAGCGACTGGAACATAATATGCGAGCACAGCCAGATACTCGGATAACACCCGAGCACGCTAGCTCATCACTAATTACAGCCCAACGGACCCCGAAGCAAACTTTGGACCGTGCTCTCAGCCTTCAGAGTTGTCGTCCGCAGCAGACACCCTGGCCTGTGTAGGAGCTGTAGACCCCAAACAATAAAATAATTTAAAATGTATGAATAATTTACCATTTGGGTGTTGCCTTTCCCCCTGTCGGTAGGGGAGCCCCTGTACCCTCTGACACTACCCTGTCAGCACAGATAGGCGCGGTTAGGTGGTCTGATGCTGCAGGGGCTCGGTAGGGTTATGGTGAAGGGTTAGCTCTTCTGGATTGATCCTCACCCCTGCCTACATGGCTGACTTCCAAGTCTGATTGTCATATACAGCCCAATCATCAGTTTTTATGCTCCCAGTTGTAGTTTTTCATTCATTTTCCTGTGCCATCTTGTCAGGTTTCGTATACAGAATATGGGGAGAGTTGGGGGGGAAAATGGCCGTGTATATCTCATTATTGGGCAGTGAATTCGGGCTGTACGGTTAATCTATTTTCTATTGCTGTTGAGAGCCATGTATGACAGAGTTTTCCTATTTGTTTTTAGGCTCCATGGTTCCTTTCTCTATGAGGATTTTACACGCAGAGCTGCGCCAGTATAATGGGAGTCCTCAGGAGACTCTTGACCGACTGCACAGTATGAAAACCATTTGTTTAAAGGTAGGTAAAAAGTCATTCATGGACGAGAGTGCAGGGCATGCCATAGATGTGTGTAATGTGCAGGACCCCCCTCTGGGACCCTCGTGGACTGGCAGGTCTAATGATTCCCATTCACAGTAGCTGACAGTGGGCACACAGACTGTGGGAGTCCTGGAAAGAGCTTACTGTGCGAAAATAAAGCAATTTGGTAACAGTTGTCGAAACAATCCACAGAATAAAGTTGTCTTGTATTTATACCTCATGGCGAACACCATAAAATACCCAAGAAGCTTCCATGAACTACTGTGTTTTTCACTCCTGAGGCAGCAATTATGAGAAGTGATAATGCAATATTTTGATTATTTATATATTTTTTTCCAAATGCCTTATTGATCGTGTGTTTTTATCACTAAAATTAAAGCTGAAATAAGATATTAAGACATTTTTACCATTACAATAAATTATAAATTTACCTTGGTATGTGTTAATTTATGAGTTGTTTTCTTAAAAAGGTTGGTTGTACCAAGTATATAGGTTATCCTCTGTTCATAGTACAGGGGAACATCCATCCAATCACTTGGGGTCCTGTTACTGGGACCACCACCGATCCAGAGAACAGGCCCTTGCAGAGGTTTGGATGGGGCACACATGCGCATCTCTGCTCCTTTCCTCCTTTTTGGGACTGTCGGGGCAAATCTGCGCACGTTCAGCCTCTGCCCCCTCCAGGCAGAACTCTGAAAAGTCCTATTTTCTGGATTTCTTGGGGTCCCAAACCCACAATCTACCAGTAATCCCTCCCAAGACTAAAACTATAGATAAGGGATAATTTATATACTTGGCATGATCCCTTTAAAGGGAATCTGTCAGCAGGTTTTTCCTATGTAATCTGGAGGCCACATGCTGGAGGGGTCAAAACACAAATTTCAGCGATGCCTCTTATGAAGCTCTGAAGTTCTGTTTGCTTACATTGATTGTTTTAGCACAAATAGCTCATCATTCATTGCTGTGATTGGCTGTTCTTGTGAGCCCTGGTCAGACACGCCCCTCCTGTGATAGGCACCTCACTGTCTATGGACTTTGTACATGGAGAGCCTGGTGTAGGCGGGGTTAGCTGTGGTGTAGGCGCGGTTAGCTTCCTCAGCTCTGCTGTATTTATAAATCTTAAAGCTCTGATTGTGTGAGAACGGCGCCACCGAGTAATCTAAGTGATACATTGTTGGGTTCAGCTTCTCTCTGCCTACATCAGGCTGCTCTCAGAAGAGGTAGCAAAAACCTGCTGACAGATTCCCTTTAAATAGAGCAGATATCCTGTGACTTGTTAACTGACCTGTGTGTCATTCTTCAGATTCTAGACAATTTAGAAAAAGGTTTTGCAGAAGATGGAAGCATGATCACAATGACTAACAATAACCGGCAGGGTAAGTGAGCTGCTCAGGATTCCTTCGTTGTTTGTTCTCAGATTGTACGTATGTTAGAAAGTATTGTTTGCTGAAGGTGAAACATGGCGGGTGTTTGTTGGGATCCTCATAGTTTGGACCTAATTTCCAGTTGGTGCTTTATCTGTGACTGATTTGGGAGAAAAAAGCCTTCACAGGTGGATTTATTTCATTCTTTAACAAAACGGATGCTGGAGGGCGCAATAAATGCGTGTTCACTCCTTGACCCTGTAAGAAATGTTTTGGTAACGGCCTTGTTTCTCGGTTGGGACAAGTGGGCATATGCTGCCTGTGTGAACTGCGCGCACCAGTTACAATCCAGCATTACTGTATTTGCTGACTTTGTCTGTGCAAAAAGCAGAGATCCCAAGTAAGACTTTGCTTACTGTCTTTATTAATAAGGATTTTCCCACCATTAAATAGTTATTATCTAGATCATAAAACACGAAGAATCTGTCATATATTGTTTGTTAAAAAATAAATCTTCCCCAGTGAAGAGTTAGACATTTACTTACACAGTATGGCGCCACCTGTGGGTTACAGTATGCAGCAGTGTACAGGTCCATCTAATAGTCTAAATTCTGGGGTCACACATGCTCATAGTGATCCCCCATTCACCGCACAGCAGCCAATAGGAATGGATTTCTGCTTTGCTCATTAGAATAAAGGCAAAATCTCTGCTGTAGTATGATGGTATAGCCAAGTAAGTGACTCTGTTTTTAGCTGCCAGAAGGGGAAGGAGAAGGATTCTGTGCAACACATGCCCCCAGCAGCACACATTGTCTGCATCCCTAAGTTTTAAAAGGCTTTCATTTTCAGCAGAGCACTTTACCTTACCTTAAACCAGCTACTGACATTAGTTCAAATGATTTGTGCAGTTACCTACTAAAGAAGTATTCGGTGGGGGAAATAAGTATTTCATCCCTTGCTGATTTTGTAAGTTTGCCCACTGACAGACATGAACAGTCTATAATTTTAAATGTAGGTTAATTTTAACATTGAGAGATAGAATATCAATAATAAAATCCAGAAAATCACATTGTATAAATTATATACATTTATTTGCATTTTGCAGTGAGAAATACAGTAAGTATTTGATCCCTCTGGCAAACAAGACTTCATACTTGGTGGCAAAACTGTTGTTGGGAAGCACAGCAGTCAAACTTTTTTTGTAGTTGATGATGAGGTTTGTGCACTTGTCAGGAGGAATTTTGGTCCACTCCTCTTTGCAGATCATCTCTAAATCATTAAGATTTTGAGGCTGTCGCTTGGCAACTTGGAGCTACAACTCCCACCATAGGTTCATCTTAATGTTCTTCTTTTTGAGCCACTCCTTTGCCTTGGCTGTATGTTTTGGGTCATTGTCTTGCTGGAAGACCCAGCCATGATTCATTTTTAATGTCCTGGCTGAGGGTAGAAGGTTGTCACTCAGGATTTTACGGTACATGGCTCCATCCATTCTCCCATTGATTCAGTGAAATAGTCCTGTGCCCTTAGCAGCCAAACACCCCCAAAACATTATGTTTCCACCTCCATGCTTGACAGTGGTGATGGTGTTCTTTGGGTCAAAGGCAGCATTTCTCTTCCTCCAAACACAGCTAGTTGATTTAATGCCAAAGACCTCAATTTTTGTCTCATCTGACCGCAGCACCTTCTCCCAATCACTCACAGAATCATCCAGGTGTTCATTGGCAAACTTCAGACGGGCCTGCACATGTGCCTTCTTGAGCAGGGGGACCTTGTGGGCACTGCAGGATCTTGAACCTTTACGGCGTAATGTGTTACCAATGGTTTTCTTGGTGACTGTGGTGCCAGTTGCCTTGAGATCATTAACAAGTTCCCCCGTGTAGTTTTAGGCTGATCTCCCGCCTTCCTCATGATCAAGGATACCCCACGAGGTGAGATTTTGCATGGTGCCCCAGATCGATGTCGATTGGCAGTCATTTTGTATTTCTTCCATTTTCTTACTATTGCACCAACAGTTGTCACCTTCTCACCCAGCATCTTACTTATGGTTTTGTAGCCCATTCCAGCTTTGTGCAGGTCTATGATCTTGTCAAGCAGTGAATATTCATCTTTTTTATTAGCAGGCACACTGTTAGACTGCTTCCTGCAGCAGCCGGGAGATCATGTGTGCCCGCTTCTAAAGAGAATGAATATTCACTGCTCTCCATTCCCATGGGCTCGTGGAGCAGTGAATATTCATTCTCTGTAACAGCTGGCACACGTGATCGCCCGGCTGCTGCAGAAGCCGGCGGCTGCGGCTAACAGTGTGCCCACTATTAAAGAGAAATGAATATTCACTGCTTCACACGCCCATAGTCCCTCCCACCTCTCAGTGCAGAGTTCAGTTCATAGAGGGATTATGGACTTGGGGAGCAGTGAATATTAATTTCTCTTTAACAGCAGGCACAGTGTTAGCCGCAGCAACTGCCTCCTGTGAACCGCTCGTCCACTGCTGCCGCTCCACCACCCCCACATCCACAGCAGGTATATCTGGACTATGAGAGCCACCCCCCATTTTACTCCACAATTTTGGAGGAAAAAATTATGGCTTATAGTCCGAAAAATGCGAAATTTTAAGTAAAAAGTCACTACGATTTCAACTCTAATCTAACTGCTGTATATTTTTACTAGATGGTGGCCTGATTCTAACGCATCGGGTATTCTAGAATATGTATGCGTAGTGTATAGCACAGCCCACGCAGTACATTGCGCAGCCCACGCAGTACATTGCGCAGCCCACGCAGTACATTGCGCAGCCCACGCAGTACATTGCGCAGCCCACGCAGTACATTGCGCAGCCCACGCAGTACATTGCGCAGCCCACGCAGTACATTGCGCAGCCCACGCAGTACATTGCGCAGCCCACGCAGTACATTGCGCAGCCCACGCAGTACATTGCGCAGCCCACGCAGTACATTGCGCAGCCCACGCAGTACATTGCGCAGCCCACGCAGTACATTGCGCAGCCCACGCAGTACATTGCGCAGCCCACGTTGTATAGTCACGTAGTATATTGCGCAGCCACGTAGTATATAGCGCAGCCCATGTAGTATATTGCCCAGCGCATGTAGTATATTGCCCAGCCACGTAGTATATAGCACAGCCCATGTAGTATATTGCCCAGCCCATGTAGTATATTGCCCAGCCCACGTATATATAGCAATGTGGGCATCATATCCCTGTTAAAAAAATAAATAAATACAAATAAAATAAAAAATAGTTATATACTCACCTTCCGGAGCCCCCGCTGCTCGTGCGCTCCGGTCTCGAGTGCATTGCGGTGTCGCGAGATGACGTAGCGGTCTCGCGAGTCATCATCTCGCGAGATCGCAGCATGGACCGGTTACCGGAGCGTCGCGAGCGGGAAAGGCCTGTTGTCGATCCTGGGGCCAACAGACAGTGAGTATATAACGATTTTTTATTTTTTTTATTATTTTTAACATTAGATCGTTTTACTATTCATGCTGGATAGGCAGCATGAATAGTAAAAAGTTGATCACACAGGGTTAATAGCAGCGGTAACGGAGTGCATTGCACCGCGGCATAACGCGGTCCGTTACCGCTGCCATTAACCCTGTGTGAGGGCAGACTGGAGGGGAGTACGGAGCGGGCACTGACTGCGGGGAGGAAGGAGCGGCCATTTTTCCGCCGGACTGTGCCCGTCGCTGATTGGTCGTGGCTGTTTTGCCACGACCAATCAGCGACTTGGATTACATGACAGACAAAGGCCACAACCAATGAATATCCGTGACAGACAGACAGAAAGACAGACAGACGGAAGTGACCCTTAGACAATATATATATATATTTCTTTTTATTAACTTCTTGATTGATGACTCTTTGCTTGAGACCCCCAGTGCATGCTGGGATACTCAAATGAGATGTCATCAGGGGGCCAAGGCTACAGTCACTGCTGCAACCTCTGTCCCCACTCTGATATGACGCGTCATCAGCGACCTGCGTTTCAGGGGTGGGGTAGTCCCTGCTCTACTGAGCATGTGTCAGTTGTCAATTCTGATGTTCACTTAGTAGGGTCTTATCAAGGTGCAATATTCTTTTTTAATGCAGAGTGGCAGTGCGCTCTGAAGAGAAGTGATGAGCCAGAAAGAAAGTGCAATACATAAATAGACATTTAGGAGTAAACTAATGTTAGTTTTGGACCACCTCTTTGAGGATGGGGCATCATTGTTAAAGCCCTGGATATTTTTTTTTTTTTTTTTTTTTTTTTTTTAACTCAAATAAATTTTTATTAAGAATAACATTTACAATTGACATGTTACATTCTTTTTTTCAGTACAAAGTTTTCCCCCCAAACGAACCCCGCAATCCCAACTTATCCCGCCCCCCAGATAAGACAGCCCACCTTGTTTAATAGCTCCACACTCAAATCTATAGGATGACTATCCCCTCAGTTAGGACCATAGGCCGCGTGTTATGTTTTCACCAATTCAGGGTCTTGATTCGTCCATACTCTATAACAAACCTATCCCATGGCAAGCCACGGAGACCACAGCTTATCGAACATTTCAATTTTCCCTCTTTTCTGATAAAACCCCTTTTCCAGTTTCAGGCCCTGCTTCACATATTGGAGGAATTCTCTTCTTGAAGGCGGCTCGTCCTTAATCCAATTTCGCTCTATTACCTTCCGGGCCATATACAGCAATCTGGCAATAGCTGTCTTCAGGTTGTTATCCACTCCAATCTCATCCACGCACCCCAACAAGCACACCATCGGGTCCCTTGGCACCGTGCATCTGTACGCTCCTTCCACACAACTCAAAACTACCAGCCAAAAAGCAGCCAGTCTCGGACACGTCCACATCATATGAAATATATCAGCATCTGTAGATTTACACCTCGGGCACTCAGAATCATCACGCAAGCCTGCCTTATATAACTCCTTTATTACATAAAGCTGTGACAGCCTATACGGTTCGCTCAGAGACAGCCGTGGAACCCACTCCAGCACCGACTCCCAAGCTTCATTCTCCATTGGGCCTAGATCCCTCTCCCACCTAGCTCTCGCCAGTATTGGAAACCTTAACAGGAAAGTGTGCAGCAAGTCTTTATAAAGAGTGGAAATAACCCCCCAGTAGTCCCTTCACCACACACATACTCTAACACTATATCCCTTTGAATTCTGATGCCTCCGTCCCTGTTCTGAGCTCCAAATGCGTGTCTCATCCGCAAATATTGATATTCTCCCGCAGGCCCAAGATCAAATTCCACCTGCAATTGGGAAAAGGATTTCAACTCTCCCTGCTCAATTATCTGATAGACATATTGAATCCCCTTGGCCTGCCATTCTGGTAGTACCCCCATTGCCACAAACTCCTTTAAATTATTATTATGCCATAGCGGGGAGAATCTGGTCAGACCCGTAATCCCACGTATATGTTTTAGTCTACCCCACAGCTTACATATCAATAACATAACAAGCAAGGGGGGAAAGAAAAAATGGGGAAATAATTGTGGAACCCACAACACGACCATAGATCCAATATCAAAAGATTTTATTAAATATAGATTTCAGGATACAGACAATATGGGGAACATGTGTGACCACGAACAAAAAGTGCAATGTGCAAACAAACGCCCTGTGACATGGACACACCATACGGCGTATACTGATGTTATTAATGCTCTACTCATAAAATGGTGTATATGTTGCGGTACTCAAATCGCCAGAATTCATGCATATGGTGCAATGGGCCACATCTATATCAATTACCTCTGCACATTGTGCCTAATTTCATTCTACGGCTCATACCCTATGATGCTGGTGCACGATGCTGACGAAGGAGTCTCATTCCGAAACGCGCGTCGGGATCGCGCCGCCCTGGACGCCCATACACGGTGCCACTGCTCCCCTAGGTAATATACCATTTTCCTGCACGTGGTAGCTTATTTGCTACAATGCCATGTGCACCAGCATCATAGGGTATGAGCCGTAGAATGGAATTAGGCACAATGTGCAGAGGTAATTGATATAGATGTGGCCCATTGCACCATATGCATGAATTCTGGCGATTTGAGTACCGCAACATATATGCCATTTTATGAGTAGAGCATTAATAACATCAGTATACGCCGTATGGTGTGTCCATGTCACAGGGCGTTTGTTTGCACATTGCACTTTTTGTTTGTGGTCACACATGTTCCCCATATTGTCTGTATCCTGAAATCTATATTTAATAAAATCTTTTGATATTGGATCTATGGTCGTGTTGTGGGTTCCACAATTATTTCCCCATTTTTTCTTTCCCCCCTTGCTTGTTATGGTTTATTGGCGACTGATCCGTTGATTGTCCATTTTTCCTAGCAAAGGTTACATGTGTGTATGTATATACAGGTGTATACATGCAATTGATGATGGATAATATGCTGCTAGGCGCCATTCTTTGTATGGTGTATTATATCAATAACATAGTCGGATACAATTTCCCCAAAGCCCCAAGGGAGCCATCCTCCAGACATTGTACTGCTTGCCTTCTTTTTGTCACCTTTTCCATTAATTGCTGTACCGCCCCGGACGACCATTCATGCGCCCAGACCTTTAAGTGCTGACTCTGTGCTGCAAGAAAATATACTTCAGGGTTAGGCAATGCCAAGCCCCCATCTTCCTTGGGTCGCTGAAGTGTCTCCAGTCTGATACGTGGATGTTGTCTCCCCCATACCAAATTCCTGAACAGGGAAAGCCCTGGATATTTTTAATCCTGGGGAATTACCTTAGTCCCTCGCATGGAGAGGTGGGATGGACATGGTCATTCAAACAATGGACTATTTCTTCCTCTTCACCTGAGGAGGGAGACTACAGTCAAAAGTAAATCTTAGTTTGTCTGGTCTTCCATTGTGGATAGGGAGAGATTTCTGCTGCGGCAATCTACCTCGCATCTACAGATTTGGTCTGTGAAAATGAAGGGGAAAGAAATCTGTGTGTGTGTGTGTGTGTGTGAGTGTGACAATGCTTAAAAAACAGAAGTGCATAATGGATAAGTCTCTGCCTGTGTATCTCAACATTGAGGACATCATTATTCCCAACCAAATACAGTGTGAGATTTGCTGATATTCAGCCCTAAACTGTAACGATCCTCCACCATGCCTCACTGCTTTCTGCAGACAGTCATTATTGTATCGTTCTCCAGCTCTTTGGCAAACATGCTCTTGTATTACAGCCAAATATTTCACATTGTGAGCTATCATAGCACTTGCCATCTTTCTGCACCCCAGTTCCTATGCGTTTGTATATAATTGAGTTACTTGGCTTTGTTTCCATGTTGATGGTTTAGTTTTTTTGTTGCAATTATTTCATGCAATCCACTTCTGGTCAAATGTCTTTTTGTTCATTTACTTTGCATTCTGTTTTATTTGTAAAACATAAACAATTAAATCTTCTGCCTAAGACTTTTGAACAGTACTGCTTTTATATACATGTATAAATAATGTGTGTGTGTGTCTTTATATAGTGCCTGAAAAAGTGTCCTTTGAACTTTTCCACATTTTTTCACATTACACCCACAGACCTAAAGGTATTTTATTGGGATTTTTTGTGATATACCAACACAAAGTAAATATAAGTCTGAATATTTTGCTGTGCATTTGTATTCTGCACCCCTCCCTTCCCCCCGTAGTTTAATACCCTTGAATAAGGTCCAGAAGTCACACAATTCGTTAGTTGAAGTCTCCTGTGTGTAATTTATTCTCGGTATAACTACAGCTGTTCTGTGAAGGCCTCAGAGGCTTGTTTGAGATCATTAGGGATCAAATGGCATCAAGAAACCCAAGGAACACACCGGACAGGTCAGGCATAAAGTTGTGGAGAAGAGTAAAGCCGGGTTAGGTTATTTAGAAAAAAAAAAAAAAATCCAAGCTCTGAACATCTCACAAAGTAATGTTCAATCCATCACCCAAAAATGGAAGGCGTATGGCACAACTGCAAACTTACCAAGACATGGACATCAAACTAAACTGACATCTCAAGACATGACAGCATTAACTAGAGAAACATGAGGCCCATGAACACTGTGGAGGAGCTGCAGAGATCCACGGCTCAGGTGAGTGAACCGGTCCACATAACTATTAGGCTGGAAACAGACTAGCGTATGGCATCCGATGTGAGATGCTAATGACTCGGCTCCCGCTCTGCTGCGAGTGGGAGCAGAGTGTCCTGCTACTGTTCTCCAAACCTATCGCATACGAGAATCGCAGCACAGGTGCAGAGGAGACGCAGAAAGTAATTTCTCCATCTCCTCCATGTCATGTCTTGGTGTATATCGAACTGCATTGAGATGACATACAAGTGCATTAGGATATTTGACACAGGCACGTTTCTCTCACATAAGCAGTCCATGCAGTTTATTATGCAGTCATAAACCAGGTTATGTACAGTTCATTGTATACTTCATAGAACACAGTAGGCACCAACAGATGACATTAAGTTGCAGTCTCTAAACATGCTGGACCTTACTCCGTCCAGTTACCATGGGTGACTGCACAGTTCAATAACTGACCCCCTGTCCGTGCACACAGTTCTCCAACTCTGGGTTACCTTCCTGGAACTCCTGCTCCACACGATGACTCCTCGTCAGTCCTTGTTCCCAGGGAAACTGCCGAACTGGGTTCACCATCCTGAACAATGCCTTGCTCACTAGGCCACCTGACAGTCCAGATCCTCAGACGGTATCTTCCCTAATGCAGTGCCATTGCAGACTCTGCATACATTCAACCTTTCCGTGCGCTCTTCAGGACATCCGTCCCCACCTGGGACCTTCCAACAGACAGGCCTCTCAGTGCACTATACAGGGATCCGATCCTACTCCCAGGATGTCCCAACACACAAGTCTCTCAGATCCACGGCCTCTCAGTGCGCTATTCAGGGATCCGGTCCACACACAGGACCTCCCAAAACACAAGCCGTCCAGGAGCTACACACTCTCCATTACAGAGCTCATGTGACCACACCATGGTCACATTATGTAGTTGTAACTACTCCCATAGATGGGAGCTGTGTGTGGTTAGCCAGACCCACCCAGCTCTCCAGCTAACCCTGCAAGCCTCCCTTTACAACTATACAAATACTTGTGGGACTATAGGTCCCAGATCAACAACATTATTTCAGGCTTACAACGCAGACTCCCTCTGAGACACAAACCGGCCATTTACAACCCTGTCAGTCACTGTCTCACCATCATAATCACATATACGCCTCCAGGCGCATCTCGAGGAGCACTTACAGCGCCCCCAAACTGTAAGAGGGGTCACTGCACCACTCTGTGTGTGTGTGTGTGTGTGTGTGTGTGTGTGTGTGTGTGTGTGTGTGTGTGTGTGTGTGTGTGTGTGTGTATGTATGTATGTATGTATGTGTATATATATATATATATATATATATATATATATATATATATATATATATATTATATACATACAGCACAGACCAAAAGTTTGGACACACCTTCTCATTTAAAGATTTTTCTGTATTTTCCTGACTATGAAAATTGTAAATTCACACTGAAGACATCAAAACTATGAATTAACGCATGTGGAATTATATACTTAACAAAAAAGTGTGAAACAACTGAGAATATGTCTTATATTCTAGGTTCTTCAAAGTAGCCACCTTTTGCTTTGATGTCTGCTTTGCACACTTTTGGCATTCTCTTGATGAGCTTCAAGAGGTAGTCACCGGGAATGGTCTTCCAACAATCTTGAAGTAGTTCCCAGAGATGCTTAGCACTTGTTGGCCCTTTTGCCTTCACTCTGCGGTCCAGCTCACCCCAAACCATCTCGATTGGGTTCAGGTCTGGTGACTGTGGAGGCCAGGTCATCTGGCTTAGCACCCCATCACTCTCCTTCTTGGTCAAATAGCCCTTACACAGCCTGGAGGTGTGTTTGAGGTCATTGTCCTGTTGAAATATAAATGATGGCCCAACTAAACGCAAACCGGATGGAATAGCATGCCGCTGCAAGATGCTGTGGTAGCCATGCTGGTTCAGTATGCCTTCAATTTTGAATAAATCCCCAACAGTGTCACCAGCAAAGCACCCCCACACCATCACACCTCCTCCTCCATGCTTCACGGTGGGGACCAGGCATGTAGAGTCCATCCGTTCACCTTTTCTGCATCGCACAAAGACACGGTGGTTGCAACCAAAGATCTCAAATTTGGACTGATCAGACCAAAGCACAGATTTCCACTGGTCTGATGTCCATTCCTTGTGTTCTTTAGCCCAAACAAGTCTCTTTTGCTTGTTGCCTGTCCTTAGCAGTGGTTTCCTAGCAGCTATTTTACCATGAAGGCCTGCTGCACAAAGTCTCCTCTTAACAGTTGTTGTAGAGATGTGTCTGCTGCTAGAACTCTGTGTGGCATTGACCTGGTCTCTAAACTGAGCTGCTGTTAACCTGCGATTTCTGAGTCTGGTGTCTCGGATAAACTTATCCTCAGAAGCAGAGGTGACTCTTGGTCTTCCTTTCCCGGGGCGGTCCTCATGTGAGCCAGTTTCTTGGTAGCGCTTTGATGGTTTTTGCAACTGCACTTGGGGACACTTTCAAAGTTTTTCCAATTTTTCAGACTGACTGACCTTCATTTCTTAAAGTAATGATGGCCACTCGTTTTTCTTTACTTAGCTGCTTTTTTCTTGCCATGATACAAATTTTAACAGTCTGTTCAGTAGGACTATCAGCTGTGTATCCACCAGACTTCTGCACAACACAACTGATGGTCCCAACCCCATTTATAAGGCATGAAATACCACTTATTAAACCTGACAGGGCACACCTGTGAAGTGAAAACCATTCCCGGTGACTACCTCTTGAAGCTCATCAAGAGAATGCCAAGAGTGTGCAAAGCAGTCATCAAAGGAAAAGGTGGCTACTTTGAAGAACCTAAAATATAAGACATATTTTCAGTTGTTTCACACTTTTTTGTTAAGTATATAATTCCACATGTGTTAATTCATAGTCTTGATGCCTTCAGTGTGAATTTACAATATTCCTAGTCATGAAAATACAGAAAAATCTTTAAATGAGAAGGTGTGTCCAAACTTTTGGTCTGCACTGTATATTACATAATATATATATATATATATATATATATATATATATATATATATATATATATATATATATATATATATATATATATATATATATATATATATATATATATTATATATATATTATATATATAATTTTAATATGCCTTAGCGTTTCTTCAAAAAGATTCTATCGTGTCTTGGTTTCGGCAGCTAATGAAGCTTCGCTGACAAAGATGTATGTATCCTACTTTAGAGTTTGTCTTTCTCGGATCTGGGGAGCTTTATTACTAGCCCCTCGGACACAGCGAGACCCCGGCTAAGCAGTTTGTTTGCGCCTTGTTTTTCTAGTGAGCTGTTCTGCCCATTTAAGTTATTTCAGCACAAAGACCTTAATGTTCCTTTTTGTGATTAACTTTTCTTTCTGTTTCTCCAAAAGCCCCAAAATCCCATTTGAGCTGTTAATGCATTTACTCTTAGGTAGTTTCGCAGATTACAAGATTGTAAAAATTAACCATTTATAATATGGTGCCGTGCCCCCGCGCCAGCGTGTAGTACAGGCGAACTGCTGGGACGAGAGAGGGCACACAGAATGATAGATCGGAGTGCCAGCTACAATAACAGTCTCACCCACTGAGAGTCACAAAATAGATTGGAAGTCATTCTGGAAGACTTGTGGATTCGGAAAATGAGTTCTGGTCAGCCAAGTATAGAAGGTCAATAAATTCTCTAGGCAAGTATTCCCCGTGTAAACCGGAGGCTCGGCGGAGCTTCAAGATTGGAATCTGCGCTGCATAGATCTCTGATGTTTGGTTATAAATTAGGAAACCTCCTTCTATCCGAGGTCCGGTTCTGCTCGTCGTCACTTAAATCATTCCGCACAAGTCATCCCTTAAGAGCATAGTAAAGTTTAAATGCGGTGGTCGGGGGTCTGCCGCTTCCAAATATCTCCTCTATCTAATTGAGTAAATTGCCTCCTGCATTTTAGGGAACATTGGATGCCTACAGGATATTTAATGTAGATGTGATTTATTGAATGAAACATGAGCATTAGCGACTGGGCTGGATTCTAAATCATGGAGCTGCGCAGAACGCCGTCCGCATACAAATGTCAGGAGCGGGACGAAGTGACACTAAATCAAGAACTAGCTGATTGGAAGGTGGCACTGGGGCACAATCTATGGGTACAGCTAAACCTGCGGAAGAGTATTTTTCACTTGAAAAAAAATAGAATCCAGTATGTAAAATAAATGAAAAAATAATGTGTGTGTGTGTGTAAAATAAATATATATATCTATATATATGAGGCATCGTGATTACTCGCTAATCTCACCCCCTGCACAGTAGCTCTGCCCCCCACCACATCACCACACACAATCCTGGCCCCCACCACATTACCACACATAATGCCGCCCCCCACCACATCACCACACACAATCCCGCCCCCCCACCACATTACCACACATAATCCCACCCCCACCACATTAAAACACACAATACCGCCCCCCCACCACATTACCACACATAATACCGCCCCCCACCACATCACCACACATAATCCCGCCCCCCACCACATTACCCCACATAATACCGCCCCCCCACCACATTACCACAAATAATCCCGTCCTCACCACATTACCACACAATCCCGCCCCCACCACATTACCACACATAATCCCGCCCCCCCACCACATCACCACACATAATCCCGCCCCCCACCACATCACCACACATAATCCCGCCCCCCCACCACATCACCACACATAATCCCGCCCCCACCACCACATCACCACACACAATCCCGCCCCCCCACCACATTACCACACATAATCCCGCCCCCCCACCACATTACCACACATAATCCCGCCCCCCACCACATTACCACACACAATCCCGCCCCCCCACCACATTACCACATATAATCCCGCCCCCCACCACATTACCACACACAATCCCGCCCCCTCCACATTACCACACATAATCCCGCCCCCCCACCACATTGCCACAAATAATCCCGCCCCCACCACATTACCACACATAATCCCGCCGCCCCACCACATTACCACACACAATCGCGCCCCCCCACCATATTACCACACATAATCCCGCCCTCCCACAATACCACACGAGGCTCCGTCCCCACACATTACCATACGAGGCTCTGTCCTCACACACTACCACACCAGGCTCCGTCCCCACACATTACCATAGGAGGCTCCGTCCCCACACATTACCATACGAGGCTCCGTCCCTCCACATTACCACACAAGGTTCCGTCCCTCCACATTACCACACGAGGCTCCGTCCCCACACATTACCACACGAGGCTCCGCCCCCCACATTACCACACGAGGCTCCGTCCCCCCACCTTACCACATGAGGCTCCGTCCCCCCACCTTACCACACGAGGCTCCGTCCCCACACATTACCACACGAGGCTCCGTCCCCACACATTACCACACGAGGCTCCGTCCCCACACATTACCACACGAGGCTCCGTCCCCACACATTACCACACGAGGCTCCGTCCCCACACATTACCACACGAGGCTCCGTCCTTCCACATTACCACAAGAGGCTCTGTCCCCACACATTACCACACGAGGCTCCGTCCCCACACATTACCACACGAGGCTCTGTCCTTCCACATTACCACAAGAGGCTCCGTCCTTCCACATTACCACACGAGGCTTCGTCACCACACATTACCACACGAGGCTCCGTCCTCACACATTACCACACGAGGCTGCATCCCCACACATTACCACACGAATCCAGTTTGCTTTTGATTTTACACTGTGAATAAAATGTATTAGTATTATTCTGATTTTTAATTATTATTATTAACTTCATTTTAAGTTAATTTACCACCTGCGTAAGCGCTATTGAATGTTGTCATTATTTACTTTAGTTTAATCACTAGCAGCGTTAATTAGATAGCAATGAGCATGCCGAGCGTTAGCTGGCTGGAAACA
>NC_135233.1:1034872805-1034967805 GCF_051348905.1 Ranitomeya variabilis
CTTGGATATCGGTTGCGTTATTTGTCATCTAAAAGAACCTGTACTTCGACTACAACTTATACTGGCTAGAGATACGAAATCTGTGGGGCAACTAAAAGTTAGGAGACAGTGAGTATCGCCTGGTCCGGGGGCAGTTGGACAATCGGCCCTGGGGAGGGGATCTTGTGGACTGGGGGCAATGTATTTTGGACATTTACCTGGATTTGTTGTAAAACCATGGATGTAAGTAATAAAAAATAGTTGCATTGTTCACCTGCCTAAGTGATTATTACTAATCACAATTTCAGATCTTCACATCCCTCATTTATGAGTACCCCTGGATGATCTATTTTTGGTATTTTGCCATTCATTATGAATTGAATTCTACAGTGCTGCATATTTTTATTGTGCACTGACACTTTATTTGTTGTATTTATACATTCATATTTTTGCACTCTGCACTTTCTTTGACTACTACCATATATACTTGAGTATAAGCCGAGATTTTATGCCCATTTTTTTAGGCTGAAAGTGCCCCTCTTGGCTTATGCTCGAGTCACCCCCACCGGTCTGTCTCCCCGGTCCATCTCTCTGTCACATCATACTCTCCCTCCTGGTGCGGTCTGCACGTCCCTGCTTCTCTGATGCGATGGTCTCTCCGGGCGCTGGCAGCTCTTAATGTACTCAGTGGTCACCTGGTGCCGCTCATTAAAGTAATGAATATGGACGCGACTCCACTCCCATAGAGGTGGAGTGCATATTCATTACTTTAATGAGCGGTACCAGTGATCACTGAACACAGGAACAAGCTGCCAGCACCAGTGAGAACATTGCATCAGAGAAGCAGGGATGTACAGACCGCGCCAGGAGGGTGTGTATGATGGGGGAGGGTGAGCATTGCGATATTCACCTGTCCCCGTTCCATCGCGGTGCGCCGCTCCATCTTCCACATCCTCTGGATATGACATTCAGGTCAGAGGGCGCGATGACATGTTTCATGTGCTCCTTCTGCCTAAACAGTCACTGCAGAGAGCCAAAGGACGAAGCAGCGTGCGGCGGTGGAACAGGGACAGGTGAATATCGCAAGTGCCAGTGCCCCCACCTGCTTAGGACAAGAGGTAAGTAGGTCATTTTTTTTTTAAATTGCAGCAGCAGCATATGGGGCATAATATTCTATGGAGGATCTTATTGGGCCATAATCAACATTTGTTCAGCATTATATGGGGCAAATATTTCTATGGAGCATCTTATGGGGCCATAATCAACCTTTGTGCAGCATTATATGGGGCAAATGTTATATGGAGCATCTTATGGGGCCATAATCAACCTTTGTGCAGCATTATATGGGGCAAATGTTCCTATGGAGCTTCTTATGGGGTCATAATCAACCTTTGTGCAGCATTGTATGGGGCAAATGTTTCTATGGAGCATCTTATGGGGCCCATCATACATTGTATGGAGCATTATACGGGGTGTATTTTGTATGGAGAATTATATTGGGCGTATTTTGTATGGAGCATCTTATGGGGCTCCAGATTCAATATGGATATTCAAAAACACTTAACCTACTGATGTCTCAATTAACTTTACTTTTATTGGTATCTATTTTTATTTTTGAAATTTACCAGCAGCTGCTGCATTTCCCACCCTTGGCTTAAACTTGAGTCATTAAGTTCTCCCAGTTTTTTGTGGCAAAATTAGGGGTCTCAGCTTATATTCGGGTTGGCTTATACTCGAGTATATACGGTATATTTAAAAAAAGGGGTTTCAAGAACCAAGTACTTTTTGATCATTAAAAAGATCTCCAGGATCTTCAATCTGATTAATTATTTTGTCTGAGTCACTCTTTACTATATACAGTATTTACTTCATAATTTTTGCACTCTATTCCTCCACCTTCATTTAATTTATTCTATCTTCTCTGTTTTGCCATATATTGTTTTAATTTATGTGGGGTCTTGTCCACTTTGTTTTCAATAAAGATTATTTACATTTCATTATTGGTCTTGTACTGGATTTAAGTATGTGTTATTACTTTACTAATCTGGTTCCCTTTAGATGTACAGATTAATATAAATGAATGTTTATTATGCAATTAATATCCAATCGAAACTTTACAGTAAAATGCAGGTTCTGGTTCTCATTTACATATTTACGTAGTTCTGAATCCTCCTACACCTCTTGGTTCATGCCTGTGTGATCTATAGCTTGTGCTTCCCTCCCATGCTGCACCTGTATTCAAGAATGCTCTTCCTTGATCATCAGACGAACACTAACATATCTTTTTTTTAGCAATCCTGAGAGCTCATCCTTCTAGTGGTTCTTATCACACTACACAGAACCATTGCGGTCCTTGATCTCCACAGCATTTCTGTCACATTCTTAAATGTTATTCCACAACCCTCCTCTATCCCGTTGCGAAAAACAAAGCTAAGTGCCGAGTGCATATATCATTACAACTCCCTAATGGCACTTCTACCTAGAGTAAAATGACAAACACCTCTCCCAAATATCGTGACTTTTTGTGGAAACGTCAAACTCTTTTCCAGATATATAGAGATGTTTGCATGTAAGGCTAAGTTCTTGTAAGACTACGGTATTTAAAAAATTAGACTACAGTAATTTGAATCCAGAAAAGTCGGACGATTGTGATCTATATGGTTGTCCTTATGCAATATGAGTGCAATCCAAGTGTGTAATTTGTATTTATTTTTTTAAATGGTCAGCATTTTTCTCTTCTCCATTTTTTTTTTCAATTTCCTATTGAATTAAGAACCTCTTTGATCCGAACCCTGTAAAAACAACCCAACCAAGGTCAGCCATTTTGTTGGGCTATCCCAAAGTGCTTAGTAATTGTTGGTCTTCTGGTTTGAGTCAGCTTACAATATGGCTAATGTGTCCTTGACTCCTGCTGTGCAGATCTTACTCACCTGGGTGGTGTCAAGGCAATTTGGAGAGTGGCACAGACTGATCGTGTATCTGAGGAAGCATCCAAAACTATGGGTCCATCCTCTGATCAGCCTAGGGGCAATTAAAGTGAACCTGTCAGCAGGATTGTGGTCAGTAAACTATAGATAGTGTCTGTTTGGCGTTGTTATATTGATTAAAATGATACCCTGTGATGAAAGCCGTCTTGTGGTTGTTGTTTAATCTCTAGTTGTAGTTTTCAGTTAATGAGATTATTGTGATTCTGGGCGGGCCCGTGGGCGGGGCTTTAGGTGATGCTCTGCTTAGATATTCATCCTTATGGCTTATGATAGGTCACTGATCCTTCACTGACCTTCCCCCTATTTCACATACTACATATCTTATTGTTTGAAAAATAAAATAACATTACATTCATCATGCAGGTGCCGATGGCGCCGCCTGCACTGTAGGATGGTACGATCTATAATATCCATATTTTCATTTGATTTTGTCAAATAGATTTCTTGAGAAACAAAAATTATCTTAATCAAAATGGTGCCTGCACAGTAGCATAATTCGGAATACGATAGATGCTACTGTGCAGCTGCCGGTGCCATTTTGCTAGAGAAAAAAAAAATGGTGCCAAGATGGTTTCGAAGGCGCCTGCGCAGTAGCATCTATCACATTCCAAATGATGCTACTATGCTTTATTAAGATAATTTTTTTTCTCATGAAATTTATATGACAAAATCAACGGAAAACATGGATATTACAGATGATATCACACTACAAGGCAGGCGCCTGTTGTGAATTCTGTTCTCGAGCTCCCTCCTGTGGTTATGAATGGTACTTCGGCGAGTTCTGTTCATGGACTCCCTCTGGTGGCTGTGAGTGGAGCTGCTGGTTCTGAGATTCCTTCTCCAGCTGATCTCGTTCAGGTCTTGGCTGGCTGCTCTATTTAACTCCACTCAGATCGTTACTTGATGCCAGCTGTCAATGTCCTAGTACTGGTTCAGTTCTTTTGGATCTTTCAGATGACCTGTCTACTTCAGCAAAAGCTAAGTCCCTGCTAGCTTATTTGTTACCACTGTGTTTTTGTCCAGCTTGCTATTATGATTTTATCTTGTAAGCTGGAAGCTCTGGGATGCAGAGTGGCACCACCGCGCCGTGAGTCGGTGTGGTGGTTTCTTTTGCACACTCTGCATGGTTTTTTGTTAGTTTTTTATGCTGACCGCAAAGATACCTTTTCTATCCTCAGTCTGTTAGTTAAGTCTGGCCTCCTATGCTGAAACCTATTTCATTCCTGTGTTTGTGACTTCCATCTTAACTCACAGTCAATATATGTGGGGGCTGCCTATTTCTTTGGGGAATTTCTCTGAGGCAAGGTAGGCTGTATTTTCTATCTTTAGGGGTAGTTAGCTCTTAGGCTGTGAAGAGGCGTCTAGGCAGAGTCAGGAACGCTCCACAGCTATTCCTAGTTGTTGTGATAGGATTAGGGGTTGCAGTCAGCAGAGCTCCCACTTCCCAGAGCTCATCCTGTATTGCTAGTTTGCTCATCTGGTCATTTCTAGTGCTCCTAACCACCAGCCCAACATAACAGTACAGCTGGCCACAAAGTGTTAATGCATCTCAATAGAGGGATAAGAGAAGTTCTGAGACCATTTTTTTTCTCTGCAGTGTGTTTTGTATTTCTTTTCCCCTTAACCTCTGGGTGGTTCAGGACACAGGTGTAGATATGGACATTCAAGGTCTGTCCTCTTGTGTGGATCAACTCACTGCAAGGGTACAAAGCATTCAAGATTATGTAGTTCAGAACCCGATGTTAGAACCCAGAATTCCAATTACTGATTTGTTTTCTGGGGATAGATCTAAGTTCCTGAATTTCAAAAATAATTGTAGACTGTTTTTTGCTTTGAGACCCCGCTCCTCTGGTGACCCCATTCAGCAAGTAAAAATCATTATTTCTTTGCTACGTGGCGACCCTCAAGACTGGGCATTTTCCCTTGCGCCAGGAGATCCTGTATTGCGTAATGTAGATGCGTTTTTTCTGGTGCTTGGATTGCTTTATGATGAACCAGATTCAGTGGATCAGGCAGAGAAAATTTTGCTGGCTTTGTGTCAGGGTCAGGATGAAGCGGAGGTATATTGTCAGAAGTTCAGAAAGTGGTCTGTGCTTACTCAGTGGAATGAGTGTGCCCTGGCGGCAATTTTCAGAAAGGGTCTTTCTGAAGCCCTTAAGGATGTTATGGTGGGATTCCCCACGCCTGCTGGTCTGAATGAGTCTATGTCCTTGGCCATTCAGATCGATCGACGCTTACGTGAGCGCAAAAATGTGCACCATTTGGCGGTGTTTCCTGAGCAGAAGCCTGAGCCTATGCAATGTGATAGGACCTTGACCAGAGCTGAACGGCAAGAATACAGACGTCAGAATGGGCTGTGTTTTTACTGTGGTGACTCCACTCATGCTATCTCTGATTGTCCTAAGCGCACTAAACGGTTCGCTAGGTCTGCCACCATTGGTACGGTACAGCCAAAATTTCTTTTGTCCGTTACTCTGATTTGCTCTTTGTCATCCTATTCTGTTATGGCATTTGTGGATTCAGGAGCTGCCCTGAATTTGATGGACTTGGAGTTTGCCAGTCGCTGTGGTTTTTTCTTGGAGCCCTTGCAGTATCCTATTCCATTGAGAGGAATTGATGCTACACCTTTGGCCAAGAATAAGCCTCAGTACTGGACTCAATTGACCATGTGCATGGCTCCTGCACATCAGGAGGATATTCGCTTTTTGGTGTTGCATAATCTGCATGATGTGGTCGTTTTGGGTTTGCCATGGCTACAGGTCCATAATCCTGTATTGGATTGGAAATCAATGTCTGTATCCAGTTGGGGTTGTCAAGGGGTACATGGGGATGTCCCATTGTTGTCTATTTCGTCCTCCCATCCTTCTGAAGTCCCTGAGTTCTTGTCAGATTACCGGGATGTATTTGATGAGCCCAAATCCAGTGCCCTACCTCCTCATAGGGATTGCAATTGTGCTATTAATTTGATTCCTGGTAGTAAGTTTCCGAAGGGTCGACTGTTCAATTTATCTGTGCCAGAACACGCTGCAATGCAGAGTTATATAAAGGAGTCCTTGGAGAAAGGGCATATTCGCCCGTCGTCGTCACCGTTGGGAGCAGGGTTCTTTTTTGTGGCCAAGAAGGATGGTTCTCTGAGACCTTGTATAGATTACCGCCTTCTTAATAAAATCACCGTCAAATTTCAGTACCCTTTGCCGCTACTGTCTGATTTGTTTGCTCGGATTAAGGGAGCTAGCTGGTTCACCAAGATAGATCTTCGAGGGGCGTATAATCTTGTGCGTATTAAACGGGGCGATGAATGGAAAACAGCATTTAATACACCTGAGGGCCATTTTGAGTACTTGGTGATGCCATTCGGGCTTTCTAATGCTCCATCTGTGTTTCAGTCCTTTATGCATGACATCTTCCGAAAGTACCTGGATAGATTCATGATTGTATATTTGGATGATATTTTGGTCTTTTTGGACGATTGGGAGTCTCATGTGAAGCAGGTCAGAATGGTGTTCCAGGTCCTTCGTGCTCATTCCTTGTTTGTGAAGGGGTCTAAATGTCTCTTTGGAGTTCAGAAGGTTTCATTTTTGGGCTTCATTTTTTCCCCCTTCTACTATCGAGATGGACCCTGTTAAAGTTCAGGCCATTTATGATTGGACTCAGCCTACTTCTGTGAAGAGCCTTCAGAAATTTCTGGGCTTTGCTAATTTTTACCGTCGCTTCATCGCTAATTTTTCTAGTGTTGTTAAACCATTGACTGATTTAACCAAGAAAGGTGCTGATGTGGTCAATTGGTCCTCTGCGGCCGTTGAGGCTTTTCAGGAGCTGAAGCATCGTTTTTCTTCTGCCCCTGTGTTGTGTCAGCCAGATGTTTCGCTCCCGTTTCAGGTCGAGGTGGATGCTTCTGAGATTGGAGCAGGGGCTGTTTTGTCTCAAAGAGGTTCTGATGGCTCTGTGATGTAGCCATGTGCTTTCTTTTCTAGAAAGTTTTCGCCTGCTGAGCGCAATTATGATGTGGGTAATCGAGAGTTGTTGGCTATGAAGTGGGCGTTTGAGGAGTGGCGACATTGGCTTGAGGGAGCCAAACATCGCGTGGTGGTCTTGACCGATCACAAGAATCTGACTTATCTCGAGTCTGCCAAGCGGTTGAATCCTAGACAGGCTCGATGGTCGCTGTTTTTCTCCCGCTTCAATTTTGTGGTTTCGTACCTTCCGGGTTTTAAGAATGTGAAGGCTGATGCTCTTTCAAGGAGTTTTGTGCCTGATTCTCCGGGAGTTTCTGAGCCGGCTGGTATTCTCAAAGAGGGGGTAATTTTGTCTGCCATCTCCCCTGATTTGCGGCGGGTGCTGCAGGAGTTTCAGGCTGATAGACCTGACCGTTGCCCAGCAGAGAAGCTGTTTGTCCCTGATAGATGGACTAGTAGAGTTATCTCTGAGGTTCATTGTTCGGTGTTGGCTGGTCATCCTGGAATCTTTGGTACCAGAGATTTGGTGGCTAGATCCTTTTGGTGACCTTCCTTGTCACGAGATGTGCGTTCTTTTGTGCAGTCCTGTGGGACTTGTGCTCGGGCTAAGCCCTGCTGTTCTCATGCCAGTGGGTTGCTTTTGCCCTTGCCGGTCCCGAAAAGGCCCTGGACGCATATTTCCATGGATTTTATTTCAGATCTCCCTGTCTCTCAGAGGATGTCAGTTATCTGGGTGGTGTGTGATCGCTTCTCTAAGATGGTCCATTTGGTACCTTTGCCTAAATTGCCTTCCTCCTCTGATTTGGTTCCATTGTTTTTCCAGCATGTGGTTCGTTTACATGGCATTCCGGAGAACATCGTGTCAGACAGAGGTTCCCAGTTTGTTTCAAGATTTTGGTGGTCCTTTTGTGCTAAGATGGGCATTGATTTGTCTTTTTCTACAGCTTTCCATCCTCAGACAAATGGCCAAACCGAACGAACCAATCAGACTTTGGAAACATATCTGAGATGCTTTGTTTCTGCTGATCAGGATGATTGGGTGTCCTTCTTGCCTTTGGCTGAGTTCGCCCTTAATCATCGGGCCAGCTCGGCCACTTTGGTTTCGCCTTTTTTTTGTAATTCTGGTTTTCATCCTCGTTTTTCTTCAGGGCAGGTTGAGCCTTCTGACTGTCCTGGTGTGGATTCTGTAGTGGACAGATTGCAGCAAATTTGGACTCACGTGGTGGACAATTTGACATTGTCCCAGGAGAAGGCTCAACGTTTCGCTAACCGCCGTCGCTATGTCGGTCCCCTACTTCGTGTTGGGAATTTGGTTTGGTTGTCGTCTCGTTTTGTTCCTATGAAGGTTTCGTCTCCTAAGTTTAAGCCTCGTTTCATTGGTCCTTATAAGATTTCTGAAATTATTAATCCTGTGTCATTTCGTTTGGACCTTCCAGCTTCTTTCGCCATCCATAATGTGTTCCATAGGTCATTGTTGCGGAGATATGTGGCTCCTATGGTTCCCTCCGTTGATCCTCCTGCCCCGGTGTTGGTTGAGGGGGAGTTGGAGTATGTGGTGGAGATGATTTTGGATTCTCGTATTTCGAGACGGAAACTTCAGTACCTAGTCAAGTGGAAAGGTTATGGTCAGGAGGATAATTCCTGGGTGGTTGCCTCTGATGTTCATGCTGCCGATCTTGTTCGTGCCTTTCATTTGGCTCGTCCGGAGCGGCCTGGAGGCTCTGGTGAGGGTTCAGTGACCCCTCCTCAAGGGGGGGGTACTGTTGTGAATTCTGTTCTCGAGCTCCCTCCTGTGGTTATGAATGGTACTTTGGCGAGTTCTGTTCATGGACTCCCTCTGGTGGCTGTGAGTGGAGCTGCTGGTTCTGAGATTCCTTCTCCAGCTGATCTCGTTCAGGTCTTGGCTGGCTGCTCTATTTAACTCCACTCAGATCGTTACTTGATGCCAGCTGTCAATGTCCTAGTACTGGTTCAGTTCTTTTGGATCTTTCAGATGACCTGTCTACTTCAGCAAAAGCTAAGTCCCTGCTAGCTTATTTGTTACCACTGTGTTTTTGTCCAGCTTGCTATTATGATTTTATCTTGTTAGCTGGAAGTTCTGGGATGCAGAGTGGCACCACCGTGCCGTGAGTCGGTGCGGTGGTTTCTTTTGCACACTCTGCGTGGTTTTTTGTTAGTTTTTTATGCTGACCGCAAAGATACCTTTTCTATCCTCAGTCTGTTAGTTAAGTCTGGCCTCCTATGCTGAAACCTATTTCATTCCTGTGTTTGTGACTTCCATCTTAACTCACAGTCAATATATGTGGGGGCTGCCTATTTCTTTGGGGACTTTCTCTGAGGCAAGGTAGGCTGTATTTTCTATCTTTAGGGGTAGTTAGCTCTTAGGCTGTGAAGAGGCGTCTAGGCAGAGTCAGGAACGCTCCACGGCTATTTCTAGTTGTTGTGATAGGATTAGGGGTTGCGGTCAGCAGAGCTCCCACTTCCCAGAGCTCGTCCTGTATTGCTAGTTTGCTCATCTGGTCATTTCTAGTGCTCCTAACCACCAGCCCAACATAACAGGCGCCACCACCTGCATGATGAATGTAATTTTTAAACATTTTTTCAAACAATAAGATATGGGACAGGTCAGTGAAGGATCTGTGACCTGTCGTAGGCCACAAGGATGAATATGTAAGCAGAGCACCATATAAAGCCCTGCCCACAGGTCGCCTTGGAGCAGGAGAATCTCATAAGCTAAAAACTACGAAAACTACAAATGCAGATTAAACAACAACCACAAGATGGATTTCATCACCAGGTATCATTTTAATCAGTATAGCAGCATGAACTTGACACTGTCTGAAGGTTACTGAGCACAATCCTGCCGACAGGTTCCCATTAAAGGTCACTTTCAGTGGTTTTTTCAACAACAGAAAAAAAAAGGCATCAACACTTACCTGCCCAGATCTTGGAACAAATGCACTGCAGGGTGCAGCCAGCCCATAAAGCAAGATGTTAGCAACACAGGTGCAAAATACCAGATCAACAGCAACTCTCCACATATCCACTCCTGGAGGGGGTGACTGCCCAGTATACAATTGCACAATAAAGGCCCACATAGGGCATTGTTCACACAATAGTACTGCATAGTGTCTGGTTCACAGCCTATTAGTCACGCCCCTACTTTTCGATTAGGCGGGCTGGCCAGCACACTCTCAATGCACCCCAGTGCGAACACCCCTCATGCGAGACCAAACGTGTTTGGGCTTGGCTGCACCCCAAAAATTATAGTGCAAAACATATACAAAAATAGTGAGGTATTGGTTGATATTTTGGCCAAAATATGCAAGCTCGTAACCCACGCCAAGGATCCCCATGCTTACGAGTCCTACACTAAACTAAATAGCAAAGCCACTAGAGACTCAAGGTCTACAAAAATTCCATTTTCAACAGCAGAAGAAAAAGCAGCAACACTTACCTGCCCAATCTTGGAACAAATGCACTGCATTTTTGGGGTGCAGCAAGCCCAAACACGTTTGGTCTCACATGAGGGGTGTTTGCACTGGGATGCATTGAGAGTGTGCTGGCCAGCCCGCCTAATCGAAAAGTAGGGGCGTGACTAATAGGCTATGAACCAGACACTATGCAGTACCATTGTGTGAACAACGCCCTATGTGGGCCTTTATTGTGCAATTGTATACTGGGCAGTCACCCCCTCCAGGAGTGGGTATGTGGAGAGTGGCTGTTGATCTTGTATTTTGCACCTGTGTTGCTAACATCTTGCTTTATGGGCGGCTACACCCTGCAGTGCATTTGTTCCAAGATCTGGGCATGTAAGTGTTGCTGCCTTTTTTTTCTGCTGTTGAAAATTGAATTTTTGTAGACCTTGAGTCTCTAGTGGCTTTGCTATTTAGTTTAGTGTAGGACTCGTAAGCGTGGGGATCCTTGGCGTGGGTTACAAGCTTGCATCTCTAGTGGCTTTGCTATGCACTTTCAGTGGCTGCATGGGGAGCTATGACACCATCCCGACCAATGTTTTGCCTATTGTCTTGTCGTCTTTGATCAGCTGTTGTTGTTCATCCTTGCCTAACATTCATAAATACAACAATGAGGCATTGTATTTTCGCAGAAGAACATCTTGTTATTTCACTGAGGTGAGTTTCAGCTGATACATTTTATTTGTGATGTCACCTTTAATTAAGGCTCTTTGCTTGATATTGTGGTGCCCCTGGGGTCCAGTCGCCACAGAGCACTACACCTCACCCAGAAGTGTGGTATTCTACTCTCAGGTAAGGAGGGGGCATGGCACAGAACCTTACATCTGCATCCAACACTAGACAATTCAGTCAGGGCACCTGGGTTTACCCTAAGGGAGGATTGCCTCATCCCAGGCTGGATAGGAAAGGGTGTTGGAGGAGTGGGTAGGGTAGGTAGAGTAGGTGCGGAGCTTCAGGCAGCAAGAGTCAGGAAAGATCTAGAAAGTGAGTTGGTGTGAGGAGTGGAGCTGAGCAGATGTGAGGGTCTGCAGCTCCTGTGAGACAGAAAGACTTAAACAGACAGAAAGGAGTTCTCAGAGAGAGAGGGAGCTGAAGGAAAGTGAAGCTAAAGAAAGAAGAGAAGGGAGGGGTCCTAGAGGCATGGGTAGTGAGTAGTCCACCCATGGAGCTCGCATCCACATTGACCATCATAAGGTGGAGGGACCAGGTCGCAGTCAAGGGACCGGCCCCATTCTAGTGGAGAAACTAAGGACTCAGCTGGCTAACCAGAGGCTGTGGCTTTTGCAAGAAGCACATCCACATCTGCACACATTCACTGAAAAAGCAGCCATATAGAATTCAGGGGGATTCAGTGCACAACGCCCGACAAGATCTGTGGCTGCTGGCTTGGGACACTGTGTGGCAGGCGCAGGGCAGTAGAGGCGAAGCCAGTGCAGAGAGATGGCCAGGAAAGGATATATGTAAGAGGGTTCTGGAAAGTGCACCCAAATTGCATGAGACCTGGCTGGATCACCTACTTGAAGAACACAGCACCCCGGCTGGGGCAACAGAGAACTGTAAATAAAGCATTGGAAACTGCACCACGCTGTGTCCTCACATTTATTTACTGCACCATCCACCCTGCACTACAACTACCACAACAGCCATAATACAATCTAAGTGCCCTGGGATAAAGCTCTGCCTGTGGAGAGCTGTACCAACTCTGCTGCGTCACCATCAGCCCCAGCGGTCTCTTCAAGCAGCGTAGGCTAACACCTCATATTTGCCGAGTACCATAGGTGGCGTCATGAACATTACTTCATAAACTTTATTCCCATTTACTTCATCCCCATTTATTGGATGCCCAGGGCTCTTTCAATCAACAGTGGCAGCTTCTGCTGATGGCTCCAGAGGCACTGTTAGGCTATTACGTACCATGATTAAGTCTGTTTGCTGAAACGCGTCGGTTTGCCCATCCACTTGTTGGGTGATGTCCAGTTTTTATGTCGTTGTGTAGTTCCAATAAAGCTTTTTCATTTGTATATCGGCTTCACTGGTTTCATCGCTGGAGGATCCCCTTCCTTTTTTTTTTCCTATTACTTGCATCTATTACTTGCATTTGTCTCCTCAGGATGGCTCTCCTCAGCAGCAGGCTCAGATGTATCAATGGGCTCGAGAACTTCCAGCACTCCTGCAGTCTCCACATCCTGTACTTTGGTTTCTGACCTGAAATGAGGATTGTATTTTTTATTTTTACATGTGGCAACCTACTGAAAGAGAGATAGTACTGTTTAAAATGTCATACTTACTAATGGACTTTTGGATGCCATGTTTGCTTGTGTCATACTGTAAGAAAAGCTGTTTACAAAGGTAAGCCTATCATGAATCCTTTCTGTGCTGGTCTGCATAGCTAGGATTTCTGCTGCCCCACAACTTTGGTGCTTCTTGGACCAGCAAAATTTGCATTTCCACATTCATTACCCAAGGCATAGTATTCCATGGAGACGAGTGGCGATAATGGCACTCTGATTTTCATGTCCAACTGTTTGACAGTAGCAGAGCTTCCTGCATTGTTACAGTTTAAGTTCCTGGGTCATTTCACTTGTATTATTACATAATATCATAATAAGAGCCCCCCACAAAGCACTGTTTGGGGTAGTTGGCAAGGGCATACCTTTTATATAATGCTAGGAGCGTCACTCTGTCCGAAGCCTTTATAGACTGTGCAGTTTGGACCCAACAGAGTTATGCATCCGGCAGTAGCATAGCTACCGGGGGGCAGAGGGAGCCAGTGCCCCTGGCCCGGTGCTCAGAGGGAGCCCACCTGGAGCTATGCTACTGTAACTGTATTGGCTTGCACAGTGTGCCGATAGTTACATTCTGCAGCATAGCAATGAGAATCGATCTCCCTGCTCTGCCGCCCGGCTGCTATGGGCCCCTGACCAGCAGTGGGCCCCCCGCCTCTCATCGCAGAGTCAGCTGTATTGGCATCTAGCCGATGCAGCAGATCGCATTGATGAGGGAAGGAGAGCAACACTCCTTCTCCCATCATCCCCCTGTCAGTGTCTGACGTCACTGCCAGGGGGTGCGATTACATCACTGCCCGGCGCCTGCGGTCTGGAGGTGAGCGGGAGCAGGGAGCAGAGCAAGGACCAGAAAGAAGAGAGGTGAGTATTTCTTTATTGTTTTTCTTTATGTGGCTGTCTTATATTACAGGGTCTGCCTGTGGGGGGGTGCTGCCTTATACTACATAGTCTGTCTGTAGGGGGCTGCTGCATTATACTACAGTGTGTGCCTGTGGGGGGTGCTGCCTTATACTACAGGGTCTGCCTGTGGGGGGTGCTGCCTTATACTACAGAGTCTGCCTGTGGGAGGTGCTGCCTTATACTACAGGGTCTGCCTGTGGGGGGTGCTGCCTTATACTACAGGGTCTGTCTGTGTGGGGGGTGCTGCCTTATACTACAGGGTCTGCCTGTGAGGGGGTGCTGCCTTATACTACAGAGTCTGCCTGTGGGTGGGGGTGCTTCCTTATACTACAGAGTCTGCCTATGGGGTGCTGCCTTATACAACAGGGTCTGCCTATGGGGAGCTGCACTTATACTACAGAGTCTGCCTATGGGGTGCTGCATTATTCTACAAAGTTTGCCTATGGGGTGCTGCCTTATACTACAGGGTCTGCCTATGGGGTGCTGCCTTATACTACAGAATCTGCCTATGGGGTGCTGTCTTATTCTACAGGGTCTGCCTATGGGGTGCTGCATTATACTATAGAGTCTGCCTATGGGGGCCACCTTATTCTACAGAGTCTGCCTATGGGGGCTGCCTAATACTATAGAGTCTGCATATGGGGGTGCTGCATTATACTACAGGGTCTGCCTGTGGGGGGTGCTGCCTTATACTACAGGGTCTGTCTGTGTGGGGGGTGCTGCCTTATACTACAGGGTCTGCCTGTGAGGGGGTGCTGCCTTATACTACAGAGTCTGCCTGTGGGTGGGGGTGCTTCCTTATACTACAGAGTCTGCCTATGGGGTGCTGCCTTATACAACAGGGTCTGCCTATGGGGAGCTGCACTTATACTACAGAGTCTGCCTATGGGGTGCTGCATTATTCTACAAAGTTTGCCTATGGGGTGCTGCCTTATACTACAGGGTCTGCCTATGGGGTGCTGCCTTATACTACAGAATCTGCCTATGGGGTGCTGTCTTATTCTACAGGGTCTGCCTATGGGGTGCTGCATTATACTATAGAGTCTGCCTATGGGGGCCACCTTATTCTACAGAGTCTGCCTATGGGGGCTGCCTAATACTATAGAGTCTGCATATGGGGGTGCTGCATTATACTACAGAGTTTGCCTATGGGGTGCTGCCTTACACTACAGAGTCTGCCAATGGGGTGCTGTCTTATACTACAGGGTCTGCCTATCGGGTGCTGCCTTATACTATAGAGTCTGCCTAAGGGGGCAGCCTTATACTACAGAGTCTGCCGATGGGGGCTGCCTTATGCTATAGAGTTGACAGAATGGGGGCGCCGAATGGGTACAGCACATGACAGAATGGGGGCGCAGGATGGGAGCAGCACATTACAGAATGGGGGAACAGGATGGGAGCAGCATAACAGGATGGGGACGCAGGATGAGGGCACCACATGTCAGGATGGGAATGCAGGATGAGAGCACCACATGAAAGAATGGGGGAGCAGAATTAGATTGGCACGTACCAGGAAGGGGGCAGCACATACCAAAATTGGGGCGCAGGATGGGAGCATATGACAGGATGAGGGCACAGGAAGAGAGTAGCACATGACAAGATGGAGGCGCACAAAACAGGATGAGGGTGCAGGATGGGGACTGCACATGACAGGAAGGTGGCACAGGATGGGGCTGCATATGACAGGAAGGGGGCGCACGATGGTAGCAGCACATGACATGATTAGGGCACAGGATGGAAGCAGCACAGTCCAGGATGGAGACCATATACCAGTATAAATGCTCGCCACCCAGGCATAGAACGGGTTCAATAGCTAGTTACAGTATAAGGCTAAGCTCACAGCGTATCGTCTGCATGCGCAAACGCATGCCAAAACGCATGCAAAAGCCTGTGCATCATCTTGTGCATGACACAAACCAATATGCTGTGTGTGCATGCATTTAAATGCGTTTTGGCATGTGTTTTATGTTTTTAATCCGCATGGTGGGGGCGGTGACATCATTTTCTGGACATGTGCAGTCTAAAGTACGCATGCATATCGAATGCATGTGTATGCATGTCTGGAACGCCCGCCAGAGCTGTGGGGTACTCAGTACCAGGTCCGGTACTTAAAGGGATGTGTCATTGCGGCAGCGACCCGGTCCGTGGCCCTGGGCGCCCATGTTAAGGGAAAAGTCTTTAAAGATATTATGAATAAAGTTTGTGTTTGTGACGTCACCTGTGGGTCTCGGTCAGAGGTGACTGACGCTGCTTAACCCCTTCACCCCCAAGGGTGATTTGCACGTTAATGACCAGGCCAATTTTTACAATTCTGACCACTGTCCCTTTATGAGGTTGTAACTCTGGAACGCTTCAACGGATCCTGGTAATTCTGACAATGTTTTCTCATGACATATTGTACTTCATGATAGTGGTAAAATTTCTTTGATATTACCTGCACTTATTTGTGAAAAAACGGAAATGTGGCGAAAATTTTGAAAATTTTGCAATTTTCCAACTTTGAATTTTTATGCAATTAAATCACAGTGATATGTCACACAAAATACTTAATAAGTAACATTTCCCACATGTCTACTTTACATCAGCATAATTTTAGAACCAAAATTTTTTTTTGGTAGGGAGTTATAAGGGTTAAAAGTTGACCAGCAATTTCTCATTTTTACAACACCATTTTTTATTAGGGACCACATCTCATTTGAAGTCATTTTGAGGGGTCTATATGATAGAAAATACCCAAGTGTGACACCATTCTAAAAACTGCACCCCTCAAGGTACTCAAAACCACATTCAAGAAGTTTATTAACCCTTCAGGTGTTTCACAGGAATTTTTGGAATGTTTAAATAAAAATGAACATTTAACTTTTTTTCACACAAAATTTACTTCAGCTCCAATTTGTTTTATTTTACCAAGGGTAACTGGAGAAAATGGACCCCAAACGATGTTGTACAATTTGTCCTGAGTGCGCAGATACCCCATATGTGGGGGTAAACCACTGTTTGGGTGCATGACAGAGCTCGGAAGCGAAGGAGCGCCATTTGACTTTTCAATGCAAAATTGACTGGAAGTGAGATGGGACGCCATGTTGCGTTTGGAGAGCCCCTGATGTGCCTAAACATTGAAACCCCCCACAAGTGACACCATTTTGGAAAGTAGACCCCCTAAGGAACTTATCTAGAGGTGTGGTGAGCACTTTGACCCACCAAGTGCTTCACAGAAGTTTATAATGCCGAACCGTAAAAATAAAAAATCATATTTTTTCACAAAAATGATCTTTTCGCCCCCAATTTTTTATTTTCCCAAGGGTAAGAGAAGAAATTGGACCCCGAAAGTTGTTGTACAATTTGTTCTGAGTACGCTGATACCCCATAAGTGGGGGTAAACCACTGTTTGGGCGCATGGGAGAGCTCGGAAGGGAAGGAGCGCCGTTTGACTTTTCAATGCAAAATTGACAGGAATTGAGATGGGACGCCATGTTGCGTTTGGAGAGCCCCTGATGTGCCTAAACATTGAAACCCCCCACAAGTGACACCATTTTGGAAAGTAGACCCCCTAAGGAACTTATCTAGAGGTGTGGTGAGCACTTTGACCCACCAAGTGCTTCACAGAAGTTTATAATGCCGAACCGTAAAAATAAAAAATCATATTTTTTCACAAAAATGATCTTTTCGCCCCCAATTTTTTATTTTCCCAAGGGTAAGAGAAGAAATTGGACCCCAAAAGTTGTTGTACAATTTGTTCTGAGTACTCTGATACCCCATATGTGGGGGTAAACCACTGTTTGGGCGCATGGGAGAGCTCGGAAGGGAAGGAGCGCCGTTTGACTTTTCACTGCAAAATTGACAGGAATTGAGATGGGATGCCATGTTGCGTTTGGAGAGCCCCTGATGTGCCTAAGCATTGAAACCCCCCACAAGTGACACCATTTTGGAAAGTAGACCCCCTAAGGAACTTATCTAGAGGTGTGGTGAGCACTTTGACCCACCAAGTGCTTCACAGAAGTTTATAATGCAGAACCGTAAAAATAAAAAATCATATTTTTTCACAAAAATTATCTTTTTGCTCCCAATTTTTTATTTTCCCAAGGGTAAGAGAAGAAATTGGACCCAAAAAGTTGTTGTACAATTTGTTCTGAGTACGCTGATACCCCATATGTGGGGGTAAACCACTATTTGGGCGCATGGGAGAGCTCGGAAGGGAAGGAACGCCGTGTGACTTTTCACTGCAAAATTGACAGGAATTGAGATGGGACGCCATGTTGCGTTTGGAGAGCCACTGTTGTGCCTAAACATTGAAACCCCCCCACAAGTGACACCATTTTGGAAAGTAGACCCCCTAAGGAACTTATCTAGAGGTGTGGGGAGCACTTTGACCCACCAAGTGCTTTACAGAAGTTTATAATGCAGAGCCGTAAAAATAAAACAAAACTTTTTTCCCACAAAAATTATTTTTTAGCCCCCAGTTTTGTATTTTCCCAAGGGTAACAGGAGAAATTGGATGCCAAAAGTTGTTGTCCAATTTGTCCTGAGTACGCTGATACCCCATATGTGTGCGTTTGAGCGCATGAGAGGGCTCGGAAGGGAAGGAGCGCCATTTGGAATGCAGACTTAGATGGAATGGTCTGCAGGCGTCACATTGCATTTGCAGAGCCCCTAATGCACCTAAACAGTAAAACCCCCCCACAAGTGACACCATTTTGGAAAATAGACCCCCTAAGGAACTCATCTAGATGTGTTGTGAGAGCTTTGCACCCCCAAGTGTTTCACTACAGTTTATAACGCAGAGACGTGCAAATAAAAAATATTTTTTTTTCCACAAAAATTATTTTTTAGCCCTCAGTTTTGTATTTTTCCAAGGGTAACAGGAGAAATTGGACCCTAAATATTGTTGTCCAATTTGTCCTGAGTACGCTGATACCTGATATGTGAGAGGGAACCACCGTTTGAGCGCATGGCAGAGCTCGGAAGGGAAGGAGCATCATTTGGAATGCAGACGTAGATGGATTGGTCTGCAGGTGTCACATTGCGTTTGCAGAGCTCCTAATGTACCTAAACAGTAGAAACCCCCACAAGTGACCTAATATTGGTAACTAGACCCCCCAAGGAACTTATCTAGTTGTGTTGTGAGAACTTTGAACCCCGAAGTGTTTCACTACAGTTTATAACGCAGAGCCGTGAAAATAATAATAAAAAAACTTTCCCCATAAAATAATTTTTTAGCCCCCAGTTTTGTATTTTCCCAAGGGTAACAGGCGAAATTGGACCACAAACGTTGTTGTCCAATTTGTCCTGAGTATGCTGATACCCCATATGTGGGGGGGAACCACCGTTTGGGCGCATGGGAGGGCTCGGAAGGGAAGGAGCGCCATTTGGAATGCAGACTTAGATGGAATGGTCTGCAGGCGTCACATTGCGTTTGCAGAGCCCCTAATGTACCTAAACAGTAGAAACCCCCCCCAAGTGACACCATTTTGGAAAGTAGACCCCCTAAGGAACTCATCTAGATGTGTTGTGAGAGCTTTGAACCCCCAAGTGTTTCACTACAGTTTCTAACGCAGAGCCATGCAAATAAAAAATATTTTTTTTTCCACAAAAATTATTTTTTTAGCCCCCAGTTTTGTATTTCCCAAGGGTAACAGGAGAAATTGGACCCCAAAAGTTGTTCTCCAATGTGTTCCGAGTATGCTGATACCCCAAATGTTGGGGTAAACCCCTGTTTGGGCGCACGGGAGAGCTCGGAAGGGAAGGAGCACTGTTTTACTTTTTCAACTCAGTATTGGCTGGAATTGAGATCGGATGCCATGTCGCGTTTGGAGAGCCCCTGATGTGCCTAAATAGTGGAAACCCACCAATTATAACTGAAACCCTAATCCAAACACACCCCTTACCCTAATCCCAACGGTAACCCTAACCACACCCCTAACCCTGACACACCCCTAACACTAATCCCAACCCTATTCCCAACTGTAAATGTAATCCAAACCCTAACCCTAACTTTAGCCTCAACCCTAACCCTAACTGTAGCCTTCACCCTAGCCCCAACCCTAGCCCCAACCCTAACCCTAACCCTAGCCCTAACCCTAACCCTAGCCCTAACCCTAGCCCTAACGGGAGAATGGAAATAAATACATTTTTTAATTTTTTTTATTTTTCGCTAACTAAGCAGGTGATGAAGGGGGGTTTGATTTACTTTTATAGCGGGTTTTTTAGCGGATTTTTATGATTGGTAGCCGTCACACACTGAAAGACGCTTTTTATTGCTAAAAGTATTTTTTGTGTTACCACATTTTGAGAGCTATAATTTTACCATATTTGAGTCCACAGAGTCATGTGAGGTCTTGTTTTTTGCGGGACGAGTTGACGTTTTTATTGGTAACATGTTCTGGCACGGGAGATTTTTTTGATCGCTTTTTATTCCGATTTTTGTGAGGCGGAATGACCAAAAACCAGCTATTCATGAATTTCTTTTGGGGGAGGCGTTTATACCGTTCCGCGTTTGGTAAAATTGATAAAGCAGTTTTATTCTTCGGATCAGTACGATTACAGCGATATCTCATTTATATCATTTTTTTATGTTTTGGCGCTTTTATACGATATAAACTATTTTATAGAAAAAATAATTATTTTGGCATCGCTTTATTCTGAGGACTATAACTTTTTTATTTTTTTGCTGATTATGCTACATGGCGGCTCATTTTTTGCGGGACAAGATGATGTTTTCAGTGGTACCATGGTTATTTATATCCGTCTTTTTGATCGTGTGTTATTCCACTTTTTGTTTGGCAGTATGAGAATAAAGCGTTGTTTTTCGCCTCGTTTTTTTTTTTTTTTTTACGGTGTTCACTGAAGGGGTTAACTAGTGATATAGGTTTATAGGTGGGGTCGTTACAGACGCGGCGATACTAAATATGTGTACTTTTATTGTTTGATTTTTTTTTATTTAGATAAAGAAATGTATTTATGGGAATAATATATATTTTTTTTTCTTTATTTAGGAATTTTTTTTTTATTTTTTTTTACACATATGGAATTTTTTTTTTTTACTTTTTTACTCTGTCCCAGGGGGGGACATTACAGATCGCCGATTTGACAGCTTGCACAGCACTGTCAAATCGGCGATCTTAGTTCCAGCAGTGCAGGCTGCTGCTTTCATCTGCAGCCTGCTCTGCAATCGGAAGTAATCCCTGCAGGACCCGGATGCAGCCCCGTGGCCATTTTGGATCCGGGGCCTGCAGGGATACGAGGTAAGAGACCCTCGCAGCAACGCGATCACATCGTGTTGCTCCGGGGGTCTCAGGGAAGCCCGCAGGGAGCCCCCTCCATGCGCGATGCTTCCCTGTACCGCCGGCACACCGCGATCATGTTTGATCGCGGTGTGCCGGGGGTTAATGTGCCGGGGGCGGTCCGTGACCACTCCTGGCACATAGTGCCGGATGTCAGCTGCGATAGTCAGCTGACACCCGGCCGCGATTGGCCGCGCTCCCCCCGTGAGCGCGGCCGATCGGCTATGACGTACTATCCCGTCGAGGGTCAGATAGGCCCAGGTCACCTCGACGGGATAGTACGTCTAAGGTCACAGAGGGGTTAAAGGGGTCCACTGGGGTGATGTTATGGCAGCTAAGATGGTATAGCTTCCCACAAGTGAAGCTGGCTCTCCAGGGCTCCCAGTGTGTAGATGAAGATGATGGGTAGTGTAGAAAGAAACAGAGGACACAGGTTTGCAGTCTCTTTACCTGGTTTACTGAAGAATTCAGGCAGCCACAGTCTGGAGCACCAGATCATAGGTACAGGCAGGGTCTGGCCGGTGTGGAAGCAAGTTCAGAGTCCCCTTTACCAGGTGGAGTTAGAAGCCTTCCTACTAGCGCTGTGGTGTAGTCCCTTGCAGCTTGTGGCTTCTGTCAAGGTCCTGTCACGGGGAGACTAGGTGGGCAAGAGCTAATAACCCGGGCCCCTGCAATTTCCCTCAGACTAGGGAAATCCTGACTGACCCTCTACCTAGAGTTTACACTGATGGTGTGCATGTCTAGGCCTCGACCCTCGCCCTGTCTCCTGTTTCAACCCTAGGCTGAAACCACCGCCCACCACCCAGTGAAAAGATCATACACCAATACCCACAGTTAGCACAGACAAGGATAACGGAAAATATACACCACGCCGCAGTCACTCAGGAATACACTATAAATGCGCAGGGCAAAATAAATACAAATATAGGAAGGAGTAAATAAGACAAAGGGAAATACACCACCAGCAACGATACTCGAACTACTAGCTCACCACTCCAGACCGAGATAACAACGCACAAGACAGAAGCTATAATCGGCGACGCCCAATGTTCAGGAGAACTATTTAAAGGCAATGGGCATGGCCCAGCTTCCAATCCGAGCATCAGGTAAATTAACCCCGGACCAGCTAGATAACATCTAGCCGACGCCAATGAGCACATAGTGGTCAAAAGCGGAATTACCGCTGTCTGTCGAACGACCTGGTCTGAACAGCATCCGACATGACAGTACCCCGCCTTCTACGAGGGACCCCAGGGCCCTCACGGCTTATAGGACCCGGCTTGTCCGGATGGCGGCGGTGAAAAAACCTGACCAGCCGATCCGCAAGAATGTCCGAGGCTGGTACCCAGGACCTCTCCTCAGGCCCATAACCACGCCAGTGTACCAAGTACTGTAAAGTGCGGCGCACTACACGAGAGTCAACCACCTTGAAGACTTCAAATTCCAAATTACCATCCACCAAGACTGGAGATGGCATAGGCGCCGCGTCCACAGAACCCACCACCTTCTTTAAAAGAGACCTGTGGAACACGTTGTGTATCTTATACACCGTAGGAAGCTCCAATCGGTACGCTACTGGGTTAATGACAGCGGCGACCCTAAATGGACCAATAAACCGTGGACCCAATTTAAGGGATGGTATTTTGAGTCTTATGTTCTTTGTGGATAACCACACCCAGTCATCCACACTCAGGTCCGGACCTGGCACATGCCTACTGTCAGCCACACGTTTGTACCTAGAACCCACACTCAACAGGCGCTGTTTAACTCTCCTCCAGACTGATGACAATTGTGCTCCTAACTGGTCTTCCTCCAGAACGCCGGAAGAGCCCCTCTGACTCAAAGTACAAAATTGAGGATGTAGCCCGTAAACACAAAAAACGGAGACTCCCCAGACGACTCCTGGCGGTGATTATTGATGGCAAACTCAGCCAAAGGAAGAAAGGTAGACCACTCATCCTGGTTATCAGAGACAAAGCAGCGTAAGTACTGTTCCATATTTTGGTTCATACGCTCAGTCTGACCATTTGACTGAGGATAAAACGCAGAAGAATGAGACAACTTGATCCCCAGCCGGGAGCAAAATGCTTTCCAAAATTTTGCCACAAACTGAGTACCCCTATCAGACACGATGTCAAATGGAACCCAATGAAGTCTGACCACCTCCTGCACAAATACCTGAGCCAGAGTCTTAGCGTTAGGCAACAAAGGCAAAGACACAAAGTGCGACATTTTTGAAAACCGATCAACAATCACCAAGATGACCGTGTTCCCAGCTGAGGAGGGCAAATCAGTGATGAAATCCATGGAGATTTCCGTCCATGGCTTACTAGGTACCTCAAGAGGAAGTAGTGTGCCAACAGGACGGGAGCAGGGCGTCTTAGCCCTAGCGCAAGTGGTACAAGCTGACACGTATGAGACCACGTCCTGTCGGATCTTGGGCCACCAAAACCGACGTGACACCAACTCCAAGGTACCTCTAACCCCTGGGTGGCCAGCCAGGACAGCATCATGATGCTGCTCCAAAACCTTTAAGCGGAGATGAAGCGGTACAAAAGATTTGTTGATGGGAAGCTCCGATGGTACCTCCTCCTGAGCCTCGGCAATCTCAGCCTCAACCTCGGTAGTGCGAGTCGAAACCACAACACCATTTTGGAGGATGGGTACTGGATCTTCCCGAGGTTCTCCCCCCGGAAAACACCTGGACAGAGCATCCGCTTTAGTGTTTTTAGACCCTGGTCTGTAAGTGACAACAAAATTGAACTGCGTGAAAAACAATGCCCAGCGAGCCTGCCTGGGAGACAGATGCTTGGCTGAATCCAAATACAGCAGATTCTTATGATCGGTAATAACAGTAACCTGATGTACCGACCCCTCCAAGAAGTGTCGCCATTCCTCAAAGGCCAACTTGATTGCCAACAACTCCCTGTTGCCGATATCGTATTTACGTTTGGCAGACGACAGTTTCTAGGAGAAATAGGCGCATGGATGCAAATCACTCAAAGATGAGCCTTGTGATAGTACCGCCCCCACACCAACCTCAGATGCATCGACTTCCACAACAAAAGGTTTTGATACGTCTGGCTGCACAAGAATGGGGGCTGAAACAAAACTGTTCTTAAGAAATTCAAATGCGCGCACAGCAGCCTCAGTCCAAACGAAGAAATTGGTACCCTTTTTAGTCATGTCAGTTAGCGGTTAAGCAATGATGGAAAAATCCTTGATAAATTTCCTATAGTAGTTAGAAAACCCAAGGAACCGCTGAAGTGCTTTCAGGTTATCAGGCCGTTCCCAATGCAGCACCGCTTGCACCTTAGCGGCGTCCATTTTAAAACCAGAAGCAGACACAATATAACCCAAGAAAGGCAACTCTTGAACAGAAAATACACATTTCTCAAGTTTAGCATACAGCTTATTCTCTCTGAGAAGCTGTAACACCTGCCTGACATGATCTAAATGAGTATCACGGTCGCAAGAATATATGAGAATGTCATCCAGGTACACGATAACGAATTTCCCCAAAACATGCGAAAACACATCATTAATGAAATGTTGGAACACTGCAGGTGCGTTAGTCAACCCAAATGGCATCACCAAATTTTCAAAATGACCCTCAGGGGTATTAAAAGCCGTCTTCCACTCATCACCTCGACGGACTCTTATGAGGTTGTACGCCCCCCTGAGGTCAAGCTTGGTAAACCACTTAGCACCTGCCACCTGGTTGAACAAATCTGGTATTAGTGGCATAGGGTATGGATCACGAACCGTAATCTGGTTCAATTCCCTGAAATCCAAACACGGGCGTAATCCGCCATCTTTCTTCTTCACGAAGAAGAACCCTGCTGCCACAGGCGAGGATGAAGGCCTGATGTGCCCTTTGCTCAAACTTTCAGCAATGTAATCCTTTAATGCTTGTCTCTCCGGACCGGAGATGTTAAACATCCTTTCTTTAGGCAATTTGGCCCCTGGTTTAAACCTGATAGTACAGTCATAGGGGTGATGTGGCAGCAACTCTGAACAACCCTTCTCAGAGAACACATCCACAAAATCCAGAAGTGACTCCGGAATGTTTGAAGTCACAGCAGACACACATGTGGCCAGGCAATTCTCCTGGCAGAATTCGCTCCATTGAATTATGTCCTGAGTTTTCCAGTCAATTACCGGGTTGTGCATAGACAACCATGGAAAACTCAAAACCACCTGAGCAGGAAGATTCCTGAGCACCTTACATGTAACCTGCTCGGAATGTAGAACCCCAATGTTGAGTTTCACCTCAGCCACAAATTCAGTAATCTCCCCCTGTGAGAGAGGAGCAGCATTGATGGTGACCACGCGGATAGGATGAGGCAGTTTTTCAATCCTAAAACCTGCTGTGCGCGCAAACTCCTCATCAATGAGAATTGTGGCTGAACCACAATCCACAAAAACAGTAATTGGCAGCTCACTGCCAGCGATTATAACCTTAGCAGGGAGCATGCATTGAGAAACCACCATGGAGGATATACATAAGTTCAGATTGGTCTCCTCCACACCCTCTGAGCTTAGAAGTTTTCTGCCGTTGCGTTTTTCTTAGACAGTAGAGGACAGATGTTAATAAAATGACCAGTCTTACCGCAGTAAAAACAGGCTCCCTGCTTCCTGAGCTCAGGGGCTCAACGCTTCACATGTGACACCCCTGCGATTTGCATAGGCTCCGTGGGCTCACCTGCAGCAACCACACGTGAACCTAAACCCTCTCCCATAGGCGGTGTCTCATGCTCCCCCTGACGCAAACGGTGATCAATGCGGACAACCAGACTCATAGCGGAATCTAGAGAAGTAGGAGTCTCGTACATCAGAAGGGCTTTTTTAACCCTTCCAGAAACCCCATGAATAAGCTGACTCCGCAGCGCTGGATCATTCCACTGTGTATCGATCGCCCAGCGACAAAATTCAGAACAGTAATCCTCTGCAACTCGCTCCCCCTGGCGAATAGTGCGTATCTTAGATTCTGCTAGAGCCATTCTGTCTGGCTCATCGTAAATGTTTCCAAGAAAGGAAAAAAACTCTCCACAGAGTCAAATGCACCAGAATCACATGGCAAAGAAAACGCCCATGCTTAGGGATCCCTGCTTAACAATGACAACACCAGGCCCACACACTGAGCCTCATTACCTGAGGAGATCGGGCGCATACGGAAATATAGTTCGCAAGCTTCACGAAAAGAAACAAATTTACTGCGTTCCCCAGCAAATTTTTCAGGCAAAGGAAACTTAGGCTCAGCATCTCTACCTGTCGCTCCAGCTTGCACATTAGATACTGCTAGTCCCTGTTGCTGCACTGCCCCCCTCAACTCAGTGACCTGTAGGGACAGCGCTTCCAACTGGTGGGTTATGGAAGTCATGGGATCCATGACAAAACAAAAAAAAAGGAACCCCCTTTTTTTTGTTTTTTTTTGTTTTAAAGGCCGATTATAATGTCATGGGGAGATTAGGTGGGCAAGAGCCAATAACCCGGGCCCCTGCAATTTCCCTCAGATTAGGGAAATCCTGACTGACCCTCTACCTAGAGTTTACACTGATGGTGTGCATGTCTAGGCCTCGACCCTCACCCTGACTCCTGTTTCAACCCTAGGCGGAAACCACAGCCCACCACCCAGTGAAAAGATCATACACCAATACCCACAGTTAGCACAGACAAGGATAACGGAAAATATACACCACGCCGCAGTCACTCAGGAATACACTATAAATGCGCAGGGCAAAATAAATACAAATATAGGAAGGAGTAAATAATACAAAGGGAAATACACCACCAGCAACGATACTCCAACTACTAGCTCACCACTCCAGACCGAGATAACAACGCACAAGACAGAAGCTATAATCGGCGACGCCCAATGTTCAGGAGAACTATTTAAAGGCAATGGGCATGGCCCAGATTCCAATCCGAGCATCAGGTAAATTAACCCCGGACCAGCTAGATAAAATCTAGCCGATGCCAATGAGCACATATTGGTCAAAAGCGGAATTACCGCTGTCTGTCGAACGACCTGGTCTGAACAGCGTCCGACTTGACAGGTCCTCACTGTTCTCTCTGTCCTCCTTAAAGGTGGGACACTAACCTGTATGACATGTGGCTTGAGCCTTTTTACAGGGTATCACAACCTGGGCTCTATGCACCACTGTGTCTCCAGGTGTTAGGGCGGACAGGTGACGCGTAGTCCAGCTGTTCTGCCGGTTTCTGCTGGGAGTCTTTGAGTTCCTCACAACCTCGGTCTTCCGGCTACTGGTGTCTGTGCTCTGTAGGGAGGTAGCCCAGTCGCAGCTATTCTCCCCAGTTCTCACTCTCCTGTGCTTCATTTCTCCATCACACTCTCCACGTTCCGTTCGTCTTTCTCTAGGAGCTGCAGCACCCTCGTGGCTGCACGGCCCCTTAACTTCCTTCTCCACTGTCACTCTGACAGGAACTCTCTCTCAGACTGGCTGACTTTACCTCCAGACCAGAATATACATATATAGGGGAGCCGCCCACAAACTGGATCAGAGCTCCCCCTTCTGGCCTGGAGTGTGAATATGTTGTATGCTTGTGTGTACCTGATAGAGAAGATCCTCCCTCGCTTCCAAGCATGACATCACTCTCCCCGTGAGGAAAGCAATGCCACTGTGACAACCAGGAACCTGGGGTGTCACATGTCCTTGCGTACCAATGCGTTCCCATAGACAGTAATGCGCTTTTTGGACGAAATAATCCGCAATCGTCCGCATGCGAAAAATTTTAAGCCTCAAAAAATGCAACATGTTGTGTTTGCCGGACCCCGCCACACACCGCGAAAGGACGCATGCGCAAGCGAACACATGCAAAAACATGTCACAGCGTACATAATGTTAAAGATATGTACGCATGATGCATGCGGATCGATGTGGATCGTACGCTGCACACACAGACGCATTACATATAGTGCAGATTATATCAGCCTACATGTAGTAAACTGATAATTAGCCCCCTGACATCCCTCTGCCTCCTCAACACCCCCGACAGTGATACTGGCATCTACTATTCTAGTAAGACATAAAATAATGCAATGAACCTGTTCATCTCTCCTTCCTTTTCAAAAATAATATTATTCTACAGGGCCCAACCTTTGTTTCCTTCTTGTGTGGCACAGATGGTGCAATTAACGACTAATCCACAGCAGAGGAAAATAATGGCTGTAACTGGCTGGCCACAGTCAAGCATAGTCTGAGGATGCTCATGGGTCAGTCGGCACAGAAGTGTGAAGAGCATGCACACAGGGCAAAGCTTGCAGTTGAGCTCTTCCTGCTCAGCTTCTGGCACAATCAGCGGCCAGTATCACAGTCAGTGAAGGAAGGAGGCATTTTTCATACCCCTGTCAGACTCCTCAAAGTGCCAGCAGAGACGAGATACATATCTCACCTAATGGACAGAACGTCCTTATTAGTGCCAAAACACATGCCAACAAAGACATTACTTATGTTGATTTTTCCCTAGGCGGGGGGGGGGGGGGTAGATGTTAATCATCAGGAGTTATTCAGCCGTAGCCATTACTATGGCATGACGAGAGGGTTGTGGTGAAGTAATTTAAGAGTCATCTATAAAGATTTGGGTTTGGTGCTTTGCGATTGATTGTGTGAACATTGAGGGACACTGCAAGGGGAGAAATTTGCTGTGTGAACTTAGAGAGGAATATGCCTCATAAACCAGGACATACATTACTATCACTTAACCCATTGGAGTCAGGAAGAAATTTTTCTCCTAAGGTTATGATCACAAGACCGTTTTTCTCTCATTTCCTGCTAATCACACTGTGATCAGAATTTGATCATAGTGTGATCCGATTTTCTCGGATTCAGTTTGTTCGTGAAAAAGCGGTGTGGCCCGATATGTCCATAGATAAGAATAGCCAAGTATGATCAGATAATCAGATGCTATTTTCGCACTCTGCAATTCTTTCCTAGGACCAAATCGTCCAATTTTTACAGTCGTGAACAAGAATCCTAATAAGTGGCAATTAGCATCTGCCTCATAGGGATTTTGCGATCTTCTGGATAAACACATTAAGTTATGAGTTGAACTTTATGGACTTGAGTCTTCTTTCATCCTTGAAACTATGACATTTTTGACAAAGAAAACCAATAAAGCAATTTATACCTAAGAGCTCTGGTTTGGCTATTATCCTAAGTCATGTGACAAGGCTCATTAAAGGGTCGACATTGACTGTTAGAATTGCTACTAGAATTCTAGTCCTCTTCCTCTCTGAAGAGACAATTTGCATACTTCCCAGAGGAGCATTGCGGCTTTAAGTCTCCTCACCTCGACATGCTTATCATGTCACTCTCCACAAGGAGAAACGATACTTCTTGGATACCTAAGAGCTCGAAATCTAAAAGAACAAGTATTTATCATATTTTCGAAGGCTATATCCCTTTCCATTATGAGTATTTATATACCATTCATCTAGCTTGTTGCTATGTATGTTGTATATCACAGGAATAAATGCAACTTTTAGAGAAGCCAATCCACATTCCTTTTACTCTTTATAAACCTTGCTTAGTGTAGCACATAGTAATCTACTTTGCCAAAAAAAAAAGATATTTTTGCAAGTTGCACAAAGGGCGCACATTTCAGCTTGTCCCTTGTAATGAGGTATCTATTTTTATGCCTTTCATTAAAAAAAGGGTCCTTTACACAAGGCAAATTGTCTCTTTTACTCTGCTTGGCACAGGTTAAGAATACCACTTATGGAGGAGAAAGCCTTGCATGGTGCTTAATCTGTGTTGAAAATCTGCCAATGTCCAAAATGGCTTGAGGCTTATACACCTGCACTTTTGTTTTGCTGAGCAAGTGTCTGAAAAGTTAATGAAAACCGGAGAAGTAGCTGAGTAGTATCTGAACCATAAACTGTAACATTCTGGAGGGTTTACTTAGTATTAAAAGTTCCAGTCCTGAATACATAAAAATATGTATACAGGAGGTAACTGGAGGGTGCAAGATTCAGTCCCACTCGCACCTGGTGGTCCTTAAAGGTCCAATTCAGAAGTGAACATACCATTGCAGCTGCACAGGGACCCATGATGTAATTGGCCCCATTTCCATATCCACAGCAGATGGAATTGTGCATTATGATTAGTCATTGGGCTGCAAAGGGCCAATATATTGCTCTTATACAGGGGCCCTCTCCTGTCTGTGTCCGCCTCTTATCCAACTTGATATTGATTATCGATCCGAAGAAAAACCATGTGCATTTCTGCAACATTTTTCTTTTTCTTTCTCTATTGCACCCAAAGTAAAATAAAGCAACTTTGTAAGAAAAGTCTTGATTGAGAATCTACTACAGTTTTCAGTCCACAACCCTTTTACAAACCTATGTGGGTCCATGACAACAGTGACCTAAGAACAAAGATTGGTTAGGCCAGGTTAATATTGCGTTTGTGCAGTCCATTTAACGCGTGTGTTAAATGGACTGCGCATCGTTAGTGCCTTTTCCAAGATGCTCCATCTGTGCTAGCGGTGACGGACCCGAAAACGCTGCAGACCGCGTCTGAGGGTCCATCACAGAATGACGGCACATCGCTAACGCATGCCAATTATGACATGCTTTAGCGATGCGCTACATAATGTCAGTCAATAGGTGCGCTGAAGCCTCCGTTACATTGCGTTAGCGCCGCTGTGCAATGGATGCCGTCAGTGCATTGCCATTAACGCAATATGAACCCGGCCTTAGTCACATCTGTCCTCTGCTTTTTGATAACATACTTTTGGTAGGAAACAATTGTAGGATATTCACAGTCTAGAATGCTTGTACAGTAAAAGCTGGTCCAAGCTGTAGGAGGAGCAGATTTCCATTAAAAGAGGCCTTTTTGCCTTACGAGGAGCATTTTTGCATTAGTAGGGGCACTTTTGCGTTTTTAGGGGCAGTTTTGCGTTATGAGGGGCAGTTTTGCATTAAGAGGGGCAGTTTTGTAGCATATTTTTTATATTCTGCAACAAAATGCAATGTTATTCTTCAGATTCTGAACTGACTAATAGTAGCTCAGGCCAATGATCCAGCTGACTATCCAATCACAAGGATTTGTCATTGAAATAATCAACAAATGGGCCAACCAATGCTCCTGTCGATCTGTTTAAATGCCCTGTTCCTGTTATCTCTGCCAGCTATTGCATACTCTTGGGATTCAACCCCCAGTCAATATTTGGACTGGATGCCAAAAGTTTAACTGATTAGTCTATGGAACCCCAAATTGATTTGACCCTTGAACTGCCTGACCCTTCTTTTGCCCTTTTACTCTGATTGTCCCTCTCAACTGATTCTCCTTTTTTACACATTTGGAGCTAATGTTGTCTTCATCCCCATCTATCTGGTACCAACCCAGCTCATAAGATTCGCCCTCAGCTCATTCCACTAGTCTGGAACAAGTGCTATGCCGGGAATCCTGCCACAAAGGACATCCTCATACAACAATTAATGGGTGAAAATTAGTTTTCAACTACACAATTATCAAGCAGTTTATGCCAGTTTGGGGCATAAACTAAGTCACAAAAAGTCGGAATTTATAAAAAAAACTTTGAAAAAAGTGTGATTAATGCAAATATTTTCACTTTATGCTCCTCAAAATTTGAAAAAGAGGTTGTTGAGTACAATGAAGGAGAATGATCAAAAATTTTAGATAGATTTATTAAGCTTTATGCTAGAAAAGTTTGCACATGTTGGCACATGTACACGTAGGAATAGGTGCAGATATTTCATTTTCTGCCTTTAGGACGGTCTAAAGCTGTACCTCATTTATTAAATCAGATTTATCTTTTAATACATTTGGTGTAATTAACACCAATGATCTTTTTTAAGACTTCTGTAAAAAACGCCAATCTTGATAAATCTTCCCCATTATTTTGCGTTCTTGAATTTTTGTATCAGGCTTCAGCCCCCCAGGTCCTGCACTAGGTGTAACACAGTGGACAACTTTTACTTGTAATGTTATTTTAAGATGAATGCATTTATAATATGAAATTTTTAAGCTAAAAAAACATCTGCTACTAATTTAAGAACTTGAAGACACAAAAGAGCACAATGAGGTCAAAAATACTCTGTTGTAAAAAAAAAAACAAAAAAAAAAACAGTAATCAGCAAGTGCTAGTCAAAAGATGTAAAGAAAACAGGGTATTTAGTTGATACGTTTTTTTGCAAAAAAATGTATACTAAGCTGCTCCACCAAATCGTCAAGGTATACCCTTATAGAGCAGTCCTAACTAATGTATAGAATCCCTATCTGATGTATTTAAAACCTGATCATCTGTATAGTACCTGTATAAGCAGGGTTCAGAGAAGGACTATCCATGTGGACATGCAGGATGGAACAGCTTAAATGCAAATGACCCACAGAGGAGTGGTGGACTCCCCAGTCTTGTAGAAACAAGAGAACAATTATAGAACCAGAAACACATGGGCCACTTGCACATTGAACAAGTCTGTAGGAACCTGTTCACACCACCAGAAAACTTGAAGACACAAAAGAGCACAATGAGGTCAAAAATACTCTGTTGTAAAAAAAAAAATCACAGTAATCAGCAAGTGCTAGTCAAAAGATGTAAAGAAAACAGGGTATTTAGTTGATACGTTTTTTTGCAAAAAAATGTATACTAAGCTGCTCCACCAAATCGTCAAGGTATACCCTTATAGAGCAGTCCTAACTAATGTATAGAATCCCTATCTGATGTATTTAAAACCTGATCATCTGTATAGTACCTGTATAAGCAGGGTTCAGAGAAGGACTATCCATGTGGACATGCAGGATGGAACAGCTTAAATGCAAATGACCCACAGAGGAGTGGTGGACTCCCCAGTCTTGTAGAAACAAGAGAACAATTATAGAACCAGAAACACATGGGCCACTTGCACATTGAACAAGTCTGTAGGAACCTGTTCACACCACCAGAAAACTTGAAGACACAAAAGAGCACAATGAGGTCAAAAATACTCTGTTGTAAAAAAAAAAAATCACAGTAATCAGCAAGTGCTAGTCAAAAGATGTAAAGAAAACAGGGTATTTAGTTGATACGTTTTTTTGCAAAAAAATGTATACTAAGCTGCTCCACCAAATCGTCAAGGTATACCCTTATAGAGCAGTCCTAACTAATGTATAGAATCCCTATCTGATGTATTTAAAACCTGATCATCTGTATAGTACCTGTATAAGCAGGGTTCAGAGAAGGACTATCCATGTGGACATGCAGGATGGAACAGCTTAAATGCAAATGACCCACAGAGGAGTGGTGGACTCCCCAGTCTTGTAGAAACAAGAGAACAATTATAGAACCAGAAACACATGGGCCACTTGCACATTGAACAAGTCTGTAGGAACCTGTTCACACCACCAGAAAACTTGAAGACACAAAAGAGCACAATGAGGTCAAAAATACTCTGTTGTAAAAAAAAAAATCACAGTAATCAGCAAGTGCTAGTCAAAAGATGTAAAGAAAACAGGGTATTTAGTTGATACGTTTTTTTGCAAAAAAATGTATACTAAGCTGCTCCACCAAATCGTCAAGGTATACCCTTATAGAGCAGTCCTAACTAATGTATAGAATCCCTATCTGATGTATTTAAAACCTGATCATCTGTATAGTACCTGTATAAGCAGGGTTCAGAGAAGGACTATCCATGTGGACATGCAGGATGGAACAGCTTAAATGCAAATGACCCACAGAGGAGTGGTGGACTCCCCAGTCTTGTAGAAACAAGAGAACAATTATAGAACCAGAAACACATGGGCCACTTGCACATTGAACAAGTCTGTAGGAACCTGTTCACACCACCAGAAAACTTGAAGACACAAAAGAGCACAATGAGGTCAAAAATACTCTGTTGTAAAAAAAAAAAAATCACAGTAATCAGCAAGTGCTAGTCAAAAGATGTAAAGAAAACAGGGTAGTTAGTTGATACGTTTTTTTGCAAAAAAATGTATACTAAGCTGCTCCACCAAATCGTCAAGGTATACCCTTATAGAGCACACAGATGACCCACAGAGGAGTGGTGGACTCCCCAGTCAATGTGCAAGTGGCCCATGTGTTTCTGGTTCTATAATTGTTCTCTTGTTTCTACAAGACTGGGGAGTCCACCACTCCTCTGTGGGTCATTTGCATTTAAGCTGTTCCATCCTGCATGTCCACATGGATAGTCCTTCTCTGAACCCTGCTTATACAGGTACTATACAGATGATCAGGTTTTAAATACATCAGATAGGGATTCTATACATTAGTTAGGACTGCTCTATAAGGGTATACCTTGACGATTTGGTGGAGCAGCTTAGTATACATTTTTTTGCAAAAAAAACGTATCAACTAAATACCCTGTTTTCTTTACATCTTTTGACTAGCACTTGCTGATTACTGTGATTTTTTTTTTTTTACAACAGAGTATTTTTGACCTCATTGTGCTCTTTTGTGTCTTCAAGTTTTCTGGTGGTGTGAACAGGTTCCTACAGACTTGTTCAATGTGCAAGTGGCCCATGTGTTTCTAATTTAAGAACTTGACTTTCTTTGATTTTTTTTTTCTTTCTGTCCTGCAAATGCGTGTTTGCACAATTCGGTCATTTACTCCTCATGCTTTATTGCTTGTGAAAAAAAAAGTATTGTTTTGTTTTTATAGAATGTTCTCTTCTGAATGACATTTTAACTTTTCGTATTTTAAATAGCAGATGTTGTACTATGGCATCAAACATGCTGCTTAATACCAAAACTATTATTCATCTATTCAGTCTCTCATACTGTGAGCAAGCTGGCACGACGCACATTCCATAAAGAGTCCTAAATAATTCATACCTACAATGCCTGACATATGTAATAAATCACCCTCCGATAGTTAGTCACAAATTTTATTGAGCAGACACAATTTGAAACAGGATAGTAGTGATGAAAAACTATTGCGGAAACTTTATTGAAGTGACCGATGAGGAAACCAGAAGGAAAAAAAATGAACAAAGCCGTAAAGGAGTAGTATAAGGAATAAAAAATGGAAAAGTTTTAAAACAGCTCCGACTGGTAAAAAAAAAAGACCAAAAAGTGGTAACATCCACCGCATCTCCGATCCTTGTCAGTTCCGTTTATTCCAAGACTGATCTGGTCCTTGCTCACTTCTACTCACTGGTTCCATCACCGCGATCGTAAATACCTGCAAAGTTAATCACTGGTCACCGCAGTAGCCTGTCTTTGCTGATGATTGGCTGAGCGAACAGTTCCAGTGTGTCGAGAAGGGACTAAGGCCGTATTCACACATCCATGTCTCACCGTCTGTGATTCATGGACTGGCTATAGGTCTTCAGACCCAACTCAGTAGCCTCATTGGCATATATGAGGATGTCAACTTCAGATCATGAGATAACTGCTCGTCTGTGCATCAGGGACCTGATCTGTGAATCTGGTCTCAGCTGTGGAGACTACCAGGAATATGGCCAGCACTGGAATAGGAGTTGCGGGGGAGAGGTTTTGCTTCTTTATAAATCAGTCTGAGCCCATTCCTTTGACAGGAATGTCCACTTGATTTTCATATGTTAATAAATTTTAATGCTATACCCTGACATCAGAATTCTAAATTATTCCTTCATCTCCATATGTGTTCATAATAATGAAGAAACACATATCGTATATTAAGCAATACCAAGCAAGTATAACCAGTATTATGATTATTATTTTTTTCAAGTTAGAGCTTGTACTGTTATGTGAGGACTGTAGATGGTAGAAATATTTGCAATGTTGTATAGTGTAGTGCAGTGGTATCCGCACTGTGCAGTGATGAGGCAGTGACCCAGCAAAGTTCAAAGCAATACACAGCACACAATATCCTCTGGATCGCAGCCAGGAATCATATCCTCTGGAATCGCTGCCGGTAAAGACGCCAGTCCACCTCCGAGACCGGTTGCTGTGGGTGACTGCACCACCGTGTACACTCTAGGTGCCAGGCCTTTCAGCTCTTCTTGCCTGTATTTCCTCACACAGGTGGAGTTCTGCAGAGCCTTCTCTTTTGTAAACTTGCAAAACCAAAATGACACACCTAACCTCTGCTTCGGGAGTTATTACAAGGAACCTGTTGCCGCAGGCCACATGGAAAACCCGGCCTGGAAACTGACTGCCCCACTACCTTTCTGTAGTCCGTTTCAAAAATAATTTCCAGAGCAGGTTTTCTTAAATCTGCCTTGGGCAAATAGCTTGCCAGAGAAAAACACTTACTTTTATTCTGAATTGCAATCACAGCTATGCCATGTCACTTTATGAGGCAATAACTCTGGAACGCTTCAGTGGATCCCGGTAATTTTGAGAATGTTTTTCATGATATATTGTACTTTATGTTAGTGGTATATTTTAGTTGATGATTTTTGCATTTATTTGCAAAAATATCTAAATTTTGGCAAAAAATTGGCAATTTTCAAGCCTTAAATTTTTATAATTATAGTTGTATCACACAAAATAGTTAATACCGTAAATAACATTTGCCACATGTCTACTTTACATCAGCATTGTTTTTGAAACCTCATCTTTTTGGTTTGGAACTTAGAAGGGTTAAAAGTTTATCAGCAATTTCTAATTTTTTCAAAAAAGTTTACAAAACCATTTTTTTTAGGGACGACACTACATTTGAAAAGAGTTTGAGGGACAGAAAATACCCCAAAGTGACACCATTTTAAAAACTGCACCCCTCAAAGCGCTCAAAACCACATTTGAGAAGTTTATTAACTCTTCAGGTGTTTCACAGGAACTAAAGCAATGTGGGAAATGTTGCCTTTGCCCCAAATTTGCATTTTATGAAGGGTAACGGAAAAAATGGACTATACAATTTGTTGTGCAATGGTTTCTTGAGTACGCCAGTACCCCATATGTGGTGGGAAACTACTGATTGGGCTCAGGACAGTGTTTGGAATTTTGTAACGCAAAGTTGGCTGGAATAGATAATGGACGACACGTCACATTTGCAGAGCCCTTGATGTGCCTAAACAATGGAAACCTCCTTTTGTAAACTATGCCCCTCAGGGAATTTATTTAGAAGTGCGGTGAGCACATTGATCCCGCAGGTGGTTCACAGAAATTTTCAACGTTGATCTATGAAAATGAAAAAATATATATATTTCCCCACAAAAATGTGGAATTGTTTGAGGGTGCCATGTCATATTGATATAAACCTTCAGGTGCCAGATCCCACAGTAAGTGACCCCATTTTACAAAGTACACCCCCAATTAACTCATCTAGGGGTGCAGTGAGCATGTTGACACCACATATGCCTCGCAGAATTTTGTACCATTGGGTAGTAAAGAAAGAATAATTAATTTTTTACCACTAAAATTATGTTTTAGATGGAAATTTTTAATTTTTATAAAAAAAATGAACCTCACTGTTTGTTGTGCAATTTCTCCTGACTGCACAAATATGATATACGTAATCGTGAAATTATTTTCACGCACAGTGAAAAGCTTAGAAGGGAGGAAGCACCATATATAGTACAGATTTTTCAGTTATGGTTTGTGGGTGCTATAACCCACTGGAAGAGACCCTGATGTGCCACAACAGCAGAACCCCCCATAAGTGACCCTACTTTAAAAGCTACACCTCTCAATGGATTCATCTAAGGGTGCAGTTGGAGCGGCCCCCAGACGCAGGACGGCGGGGTACTCGGTACCGGGTCTATTGGTTCTGAGGTTGTCACGGTGGCCCGACCCGGTCTGTGGTCCTGCTAAGGGGCGCCCAATAAAAGGTGTAGGTGGTGGTGTAGGTCGCAGTAAATAACGAGGACACAGGGTTGCAGTCTCTTTACCTCTTTACTGAAGGCTTCGGCATCCGCAATCCAGAGCACTGTTAACTGGGCTGGCTGAGACCGGCCGGTCCGAAGGCACATCCAGAGTTCCCTTTGCAGGTGGAAATCAGTGCCTACCTACTAGCGCCTGGGTGTTGTAGTACTTCCCTGCTGAGCACCACGGGATAGTCCTCTCAACTGTTGTGTATGTTTCTGATCTTTCTCTCCGTCCCCCAGATGATATGGATAGGACGCACCCGTATGACAGGGTATGCCTGGAGTTATTTTATAGGGACCCTAGAGACGCCCCTCTCCCACAATTGCCTCCGTTGTCTTCACTAGGTGATTTAGGTGAGGCAGCCAACCTATGATTAACTGCCCTGCCGTTGGTTTGAAGTAATGTGTGGAGCCCAATACTTCCTCGGCGTTCCGGCCACCGGCTACGCGCCTCAGTAGAATGTTGCCGATCTCGGGGCACGACTCCTACTGGTTCTATCGCCTTTGTGCTGTGATCTCGTTTCTCACTTCTCCACAATAAACCTCGCTTCTTGTCCTTTCTTAAGATACCGCCGCAATGAAGTGCAGGCGCGGCTCCGTAACGATCTGTCCTTTTCGCTAGGCCTCTGTCAGGATCCCACCCCTGACAGGGACCCCCCTGAATCTTCCCAAGCAACCTCTTCTCTCACTAGGTGTTACCTGGGCAAAACCCAGTCAGCTTCTCTCTAACTTCCTATCCAACCCCCAGTTTTACCAGAGTGTGAGGAGTGGCCTAATACATAGAACCCTTTGCTCCCCCTGGTGGCCGGAGTGTGAAGTGTAATGTGTGACTGTGATACCTGGTCAGGTGAACTCCTTTAGTGCCATCAGACGTACCATCACTCCCCTTAGTGGCGGAGCATAAGTACTGCAACGACCAGGACTCTGGGGCGCTGCACTGTGATCATATTGACACCATGGCTGTGTCACAGAATTTTATACCATTTGGCAGTGAAGAAAAAATAATTACATTTTTACCACAAAAATGTTGTTTTAGCCTTAGATTTTGCATTTTCACACAAGGAAATGGGTAAGAATGCCATCAAAATTTGTCACACAATTTCTGCTGAATGTGGTTATACCCCATAGGTTGCTCTACACTGCTGCTTAACCACACGGCAAGACTCGGGAGGGAAGGAGCACTATTTGACTCTTGGAGAACAAATTATTGTAGAATAGTTTGAGGACTCCATATACAGAGCCCCTAAGTGCCAGAAGAGCAGAATCACCCACTCCTCAAGTGACGCCTGGAAATTACACCTTTCTGTAAATTTATCTACAGGTGTAGTGATGATTTTGACCATTGATCCTTTCTAGAAATGAGCAGCAATGGATGTTGCTAAGTGAAAATTGTAAAACTCCCATTGTAATACCCGTACATTGCAGTGCCCAGTATATTATGCCCAGCTGGTGCTTCTGGAGATATGCACCCATAAGTTATGTAAGCTCTCATCGCTTCAGAAATGCCAAACATGTGGACACTAAATGTGGTTTAGGCATATTAAGGGGCTCAGACAGGAGGGGAACATTGATATGCGCAAAATTTGCTGAACTTCTTTTGGTGGTGGTGGTGGTGGGGGGAGAGGAGTTATAGTGCTTTTCCAAAGCAGTTCTGCTACCAGTTACATAGAAGCTAAATTATTTTACTAATCTATATAGCACCATTAATGCCACAGCGCTGTACAGACATCATCATCATCACTGTGTAAAAGAAACTTGGCAATCAACTTTTGAAGAAACAAAATTAATTTTTAATGCAGTCAAGAAGTAGTACAATATCCAGACTTTTCGGTCCAACATAGACCTTCATCAGTGTACTAACAAAAATAAAGCATGTAAATTGACAAGAATTTAAAAAAAGTAAAATTAAAAAATTATATTATATATACATGACCAATATTGGATAATGTTCAAAATATTCATATGAAGACCAATTGGTGCTATGAATGATAATGATCCTGCAGTTTGCATTATATACAAGTGTCAGAATTAAATGGAACATAAAAACATAAAAAATAAAAGAAAATAGAGATGTAAGAAAAATAAAGTAAAAGAAGAGAATAAAGCACCTACCCGACTGCTAATATGTGCAGGAGGTTGTGTAGAAGCGAGACTCAGTGTCTCCTAGGTGCCCTGTTCAAAGAAAACTACTTAGAGAGTAAGTGGCTAATAACGCTACTTGGCGTGACCGATAAGACACAAACCTGTGTAATGTTCACAGGTTCCATAAATTGAGGTACCTTGAGCGAGAGAGAGGAAGGGTATGATGACCATATATTAAAGGGACACTGTCACCCCCTCCAGCCGTTATAAACTAAAAGAGCCACCTTGTGCAGCAGTAATGCTGCATTCTAACAAGGTGGCTCTTTTAGTTTTTGGTGCATGTATTCCCAAAATAATGCGTTTGATAACTTCTCCAAAATACCTGTCTTTCGCCATGGAGGCAGGTCTGAACCCCCCTCTTTGAAGCCCCCAACTGCCATCAGTCATATCTTCTGCGGCACTGGTAGCCGCCCCCTCAGCGCTGTTTTCCTCTGAAATCCGGCGCCTGCGCTTTGCTCTTCTGCCTGTGTGGACAGTTCTGTGCCTCTTTATTCTGTACGGTCTTCTTCTGCATATATTTCGCCTGTACATTGGACTTGTTATGTTATAGATGCTGTTGTCCTTCTTTCTCCATGCTATGTATATACTTTTGTTTATGTTTATTTATTTTGGTTTATTTTGGTTGTTTGTTTTTTCACATGTAGTTACTGATGAAGGTCCGTATGATGGACCGAAACGTTTGTTGGGTACTACAATAAAATTTCCACATAAGCATCAAGTTGAGTGCTAGGTTTTTTTCGTTATTTGCATTAAGGTGTGGGAGCCTACCTTAGCACCATCCTACCAGTAGTGCACACGCTTCTTTTTACTTGAGCATTGGCCGTCATACCTCACCTGCTGGGTTCCGGACTGCGCCTGTGTGGGCAGTGCGGCCACCCAGCTACTGAATCCCCGCCCCACAGTGTGTTATGCATTCTGCAAAGTGTGGGGCTGGGATTCCTGGGCATGCGCACTGCGCTTGTCAGACGCTCCCCCAGGTCCCCCGCCTTCCAGCCCCGCACTGTGCATAATGCATAACACACTGCGGGGCGGGGATTCAGTAGCTGGGTGGCCGCACTGCACGCACAGGCGCAGTCTGCAACCCAGCAGGTGAGGTATGACGGCCAATGTTCAATGCGCCTGCCCCAGGCAGAAGAGCACAGCGCAGGTGCCGGATTTCAGAGGAAAACAGCGCTGAGGGGGCGGCGACCAGCGCCGCAGAAGATATGACTGACGGCAGTTGGGCGCTTCAAAGAGGGGGGTTCAGACCTGCCTCCATGGCGAAAGAAAGGTATTTTGGAGAAGTTATCAAACGCTTTATTTTGGGAATACATGCACCAAAAACTAAAAGAGCCACCTTGTTAGAATGCAGCATTACTGCTGCGCAAGGTTGCTCTTTTAGTTTATAACAGCTGGAGGGGGTAACAGTGTCCTTTTAAGTATCTACAATCAGAAACGGAGGTACTGGTAAATAAACTATTATGCTGATCCACGGAAAATTTTCAATAAAGATTAATGTACCGATCTGCTGTGGTCGAAGTGATCATGTGGCATAATGCGGTGTTTGCCACTTGGTGTAGACATGAAGGGAGGAGTGTGCGGCAGGTATAAGGGCATGGGTTCGGGACATAGGGTGTGGGGTGGGACGTAGGTCGTCTGTTGGCCAATGGGGGAGTGAGGGCAGTACTGGAAGTGAGGTAATCTGGCCGTGTCTATGCGTTCCATGGAGCGGAAGTGCCACGTGCGTTAAATAGAGAGGAAGTGCTCTGTGCGTTCCACGGAGAGGAAGTGTCCTATGCGTTCCAAATAAGGTGTTGTGGTGGCGATTTGCGTTCCAGATTCTTTTTGGATAAGGGCCAATGTGCTGGGCATTCTCTCCTGTGATGACAGGGTACTCCAAGTATTCTATAAGTGCCTCAGTCGAGTAGGAAAGAGAAGTATATAGGATCAGGGGAAATCCCAAGGACGAGAGATCAAGGAACATGAACTTAATTTAATATAAACGACTCGCTTCCACAGAACCCCCTTCACATATTAGCAGACGGGTAGGTGTTTTATTCTTTTCTTTTACTTTATTTTTCTTACATCTCTATTTTTTCCTTTTCTTTTCTATGTTCCAATTTATGACTCTTGCATATGATGAAAACTGTTCTACACCTAGCATGCTATAGATAGCTTTGTGGGAACATTATCATTCATAGCACCAATTGGTCTTTATATGAATACTTTGAACATTATCCAATATTGGTCATGTATATATTATATAATTTTTCACTTTTACTTTTTTAAAATTCTTGTCAATTTACATGCTTTATTTTTGTTAGTACACTGAAGAAGGTCTATGTTGGACCGAAATGTCTGGATATTGTACTACTTCTTGACTGCATTAAAAATTAATTTTGTTTCTTCAAAAGTTGAGTGCCAAGTTTCTTTTACACTACTATTGGTTTGGGACCCTACTTTGAGCACCACCCTAGTAGTGCCACACCACATTATCAATCATCATCATCACTGTTCCTATTGGGGCTTACAATCTACACTCCCTACCAGTATGTCTGTGGAATGTGGGAGGAAACTGGAGAACCTGGAGGAAACCGACACAAACATGGGGAGATCATACAAAGCTCCTTGCAGATGTTGTCGTTGGTGGTATTTGTACCCATCACATGTCATTGTGAGTTCTCAGATACTAAACGTGTATAGGTTCTTTTTAATTTAAGTGCTAAAAAAAGAAAAAAATGGTGCCATATTCAGAGACCTATAACGTTTCCATTTTTCGGGATCTGGGTGAGGGCTTATTTTTTGTGTGCTTAGCTGACGTTTTAATTGATACCATTGATACCATTTTGGGGTACATATGATTTTATGATCGCCTGTTATTGCATTCTATTGGACTTTTTTTTCTCATTATGCCGTTTACTGTTAGGATTATTTGTTTTGATATTTTAGTAGATCATGCATTTCTGAATGCAGTGATACCAAATATGTGCATTTTTTTATTTTGAATGGGGAAAAAGGGGGGTGATTTGAACTTTTATATATTTTTTACATTTTTTTTGCAGACCCACGGCTGTCATGACAACCTATGAGCGTCTTGGGATCCTGTGACAGGGGCATCGATGGGTGTGTATTATGATGAACTTCTGCCGGGCGAAAGTTCAGTGCCGCTGTCAGCTCTCTGTGCTGCAATAAATGCCATCAAACAATCAGTGTCTGGTAGATGATATCTACGTGCCAGTTAGGCGTGGTGAACCCCAGTGACATCATGTGCTACAAAGGACCATACATCTGATCATCATGCAGGTGGGGGCCCAGGTCCAATTTTACACCAAGGCCCGTTGGACTCTAGTTACACCACTGGAAATAAAAGAAGCTATACTGACTTCTCAGCGCTTACCCTGTTCTGGAGCTTACCTTCTCTCCACTGGTCTTTACTTCCAGGCCAATCTTAAAACACTAGAAATATCTGGAGATGCGTGCTCACTGGTGACCAGCCTCAGTCACAGATTAGCTGAGCAAGCATTTTCAACTATTTCAGGATACTGAGACAAGTGTGAAAGAGTCAAAATAGGAAACGCAGGGCAGCAATTAAATTAATATAATTTTTTTTTATTCAGAGCAATCTGAGCCCTTTTAAAATCTATCTTTACATTCTAGGCAACTCTTCTAATACTGTTTTATTACGAATTTACCTATATATATATATATATATATATGTATATATATATATATATATATATATATATATATATATATATATACATACACTCACCGGCCACTTTATTAGGTACACCATGCTAGTAACGGGTTGGACCCCCTTTTGCCTTCAGAACTGCCTCAATTCTTCGTGGCATAGATTCAACAAGGTGCTGGAAGCATTCTTCAGAGATTTTCGTCCATATTGACATGATGGCATCACACAGTTGCCGCAGATTTGTCGGCTGCACATCCCAAAGATGCTCCATACAAGGCAGGATGGATCCATGCTTTCATGTTGTTTACGCCAAATTCTGACCCTACCATCCGAATGTCGCAGCAGAAATCGAGACTCATCAGACCAAGCAACGTTTTTCCAATCTTCTACTGTCCAATTTCGATGAGCTTGTACAAATTGTAGCCTCAGTTTCCTGTTCTTAGCTGAAAGGAGTGGTACCCGGTGTGGTCTTCTGCTGCTGTAGCCCATCTGCCTCAAAGTTCGACGCACTGTGCGTTCAGAGATGCTCTTAGGCCTACCTTGGTTGTAACGGGTGGCGATTTGAGTCACTGTTGCCTTTCTATCAGCTCGAACCAGTCTGCCCATTCTCCTCTGACCTCTGGCATCAACAAGGCATTTCCGCCCACAGAACTGCCGCTCACTGGATTTTTTTTCTTTTTCGGACCATTCTCTGTAAACCCTAGAGATGGTTGTGCGTGAAAATCCCAGTAGATCAGCAGTTTCTGAAATACTCAGACCAGCCCTTCTGGCACCAACAACCATGCCACGTTCAAAGGCACTCAAATCACCTTTCTTCCCCATACTGATGCTCGGTTTGAACTGCAGGAGATTGTCTTGACCATGTCTACATGCCTAAATGCACTGAGTTGCCGCCATGTGATTGGCTGATTAGAAATTAAGTGTTAACAAGAAGTTGGACAGGTGTACCTAATAAAGTGGCCGGTGAGTGTATATACACAAGTATAGATTACTTTAAGAAAAGACTGGACACGTGATCAGTTAACAATACAAAGATTAGATGTAAGTGTCCTCGTTAGCTCTTACCCAAAAACATCCTGTAAAGTTCTGAGAAGTCTTTGGGGTCACTTTGATAGTGATGCAAGGTTGCATTTTCCAGAAATCTGATTTAGCAAGTTCCAATATAAATTCTGGTCCCCCACACAGCAGCGAATTGTTGTGTCCTTATATCCTCATGAAATGGTCTCTCTATACATTCGGCTCCATCTGTTACCATGGCATAAAGCCCACTTTCAAGTTTGTTTTTTTGAGCGTACCATGTGCTAAGAAATAATGTGTGTGTGCTGTGGGAGGGCAGCCTGAGTAAGTGTTGGAAATTTAATATCTAAAACTGGAAGGGCTCTCTTTATGACAGCAGTGCTGTATCATTAGAGTGTTCCTCTACACCTACCTGTAGTCATGAGAAATGTCATGCCAAAAAAACAAAATGACAGGGAAATACACAACTCCACAGATTGAGATGTAGCAATATTGGCTAATGATATTAGAGTCAGCTATCTGTAATAAAATGTGATCTGTTCAATCTGTGAAAGCTGAAAATAAACTACAACTAAACTCGAAGTGAATGAAGCCAGTTGAGCTGTAGGCTACTAAAGAAGTTTTACAACTATTGCAAGTGTTGTCCCCCATTCCCCATAGGACCCCATTCCGTTGCATAGGGGATAATTTTTGGATCACTAGGGTTTGACCACCGGGCCCCCCACGAGAACTATGGCTCTGAATAGAGTGGTGGTCAATCTGGTGCAGTGTCGCGCCATTCATCCTTGATTGGACCAGATGAGATAGCCTAGCGCAGCAGTCGGCTGATCTTTGATAGTCCCATAAATAAAAATGAGACGAGCAGGAGTATGCAAGTGGAGCGCCCCCAGACGCAGGGCCGCGGGGTACTTGGTACCGGGCCTCTCAGTCTCAGTCCTGGGGTTGTCACGGTGGCTAGACCCGGTCCGTGACCCTGCTAAGGGGAGTCCAATGAAAGATGTGATGATGGTGCGTGGTGCAAGGTGCGATGAATAACGAGGACACAGGGTTGCAGTCTCTTTACCTCTTTACTGAGCTTCAGGATTCACAATCCAGAGTACTGCTAACAGGGCTGGCTGAGACCGGCCGGTCCAAAGGCACATCCAGAGTTCCATTTGCAGGTGGAAATCAGTGCCTACCTTCTAGCGCCTGTGTGTTGTAGTACCTCCCTGCTGAGCACCACGGGATAGTCCTCACAACTGTTGTGTCTGTTTCTGATGTTCTTTCTCACAACTTGTATCTGTTCTGATGTTCTTCTCCGTTCCCCAGATGATATGGCTAGGACGCACCCGTATGACGGGTAGGCCTGGAGTTCTTCCGGGACCCTAGCGTTGCCCCTCTCCCATAATTGCCTCCTATGTCTGCTTAGGTGATTTAGGTGAGACAGCCAACCTAAAGTCAACTGTCCTGCCGCTGTTTGAAGTACTGCTTGGAGCCCAATACTTCCTCAGCGTTCCGGCCACCGCCTACGTGCCTCAGTAGGATGTTGCCACGATCATAAGGCACGACTCCTACTGGTTTATCTCCTTTTTGCTGCCATCTCGTTTCTCACTTCTCCACAATAAACCTCGCTTCGTATCCTTTCTTAAGATGCCGCCGCATTCAAGTGCAGGTGCAGTTCTGTAACGTTCTGTCCTGTTCGCTAGGTCACCGTCAGGATCCCACCCCTGACAGGGACCCCCCTGAATCTTCCCCTGCAACACCCTCTGCCACAGGATGTTGCCTGGATCAAACCCAGTCTGCTTCTGGCTAACTTCCTATCCAGCCCCCAGTTTTACCAGATTGTGAGGAGTGGCCTAATACATAGAGTGTGAAGTGTCCTGTGTGACTGTGATACCTGGTCAGGTGAACTCCTTTAGTGCCATCAGACGTACCATCACTCCCCTTAGTGGCGGAGTGTCAGTACTGCAACGACCAGGACTCTGGGGCGCTGCACAAGATCATCCACTGTTCCATTCATACAGGGTCCTCGATAACATTTAGGTCACAGCAGTCGAACACTCAAACATTGGGAAGTTATCCCCTGTCCCATAGATATAAGGATAACTTAAAAATTGTAGAATACCCATTTATAGGATATAATGGTATAGGATGGTCAGGTTTATGAATTTTGGCGAGACTATATAAAATGGAGGTGGATGTTCTGCATATAGGTACTTCATATGTTTGTCATTTAAAATGCATTGAATGAATCCTTCTAGTGTGCTTTCTTTTGGTTACATCATGTATCCATGATGAGATGCAATTTTTAATCATTTAATATTTTCAATGCCATCTCTTTGTATATGTTTTTATCTAATACTACCTTCCCCCTTTGCTTGTCATTTTAATGATAATGGATGTATTCTCTTCCAACTCTTTCACATGGTTAATGGAAATGGAGTCAATCCCCAGATAGGTAGAGAGCAGGAAGAAAGGAGGAAAACGTCTCATACTATTAAATACATTCTATTTTAACCAAGTCCCTTCTAGTTAGAGATTTGCGTAATAGACCATATCCTTGTTAACTAGTTCATTAGTATTTCTGCATCAGATGCTTTATAACACGTCTTGTTCTGCTTCATCAATAACTAATTGCAGTTATGATTGTAATCAGCATTCACTGCTGCTTTCCTCCCGGGAGTCATTGAGTTCACCAACTCTACACTAGAGGTTGCACATCGCTGGATCCAAACAGTAAACATTAACATAAATATATTGGGTTTAATGTTTCAATTCAAAAACGACCGGCTACTTCCAAATCCCCAAACCATAGAAAATCACTGAATGTGACACGCTAACCGAGGTCAACTGGAAAAAGAAAATGCTGATATAGTATAGAAATAAGATAATGGAGGAGAGGGGTTTGTAGATGAAATGGTATAGCGTCGGTTGGAAGAATGGTGAATTTCTGTTTAGTACGTTTGCACGAAAAAATATATTTTATGAACTTTGTTAATTCTTCAGGGAAGTAACTGTTTGAGACCTTGTCTTTTTTGTGAGATGGGTTGTTTTTTGGAATGAGTTTTTTGGTGTTGTTGGAAGATGAAGGGGTTGTAAGGATGTTAATAGACAAATTGACTCCTCTTATTTTTTCCTCTATACTTTATTCCATGGAGCATAAAAAATGTAACTTGGAAATAAAAAAGTCCCTTTACATACCTCACCACTCACCGCTTCAGCCTCACCATCACCTGTGTGGTCCTCACCGCATCTTCAGATCCCCACAGCTGCCATTGAACTCTCCGAGTCTCTGACGCTGGTCCGACACTTTTGGCTTTGATGATCCCGGGAGGATTCTGCTCATGCTCATGCACGGTTATGGTGCATGTAAGGAAGTCTTGATGCCATGACCTTTCATGCACTTGTGCAGAATTCTCCCAGACATCATCAAGTCTGGAAGTGCCTGCAGGGGCATTTTAATGTGAGTGGTGACAATCTGAAGATGCGGCAAGGACCAGATGGGTGATGCAGAGGTGAGCGGTAAAGTGAGTAGGAAGATTTTTTTTAACATTTTGATGGTCTTTTATGGTTCAGAAAAATGGCGACCACTGGCTGCCATTATGCTGAATCTCTGTGTTAGGGTTCGAGTTCCCATCTCTGCACAGGGGGAATCTCGGGCCATCTTTGCTGCGGTCTCCCATTCTTCTCCTGCCGCAGTGGAGTCTGCTCAGTGGAGACGTTGGTCCCAGCGTCTCGCTCAGTCTGACTCTGTACAGAGAGTTATTGCTGCTTTTCCTGCTTATGCCATTGAAGTCAGTGCTGGGCAGCGGCGAGCAGATGCTTCTGGGACTAAGTACTGCTTTTCTCGTTCTGAGCATGCCCAGAGTAAGATCTCTCAGTGGAGATCGAGGGTCACATGATCAGACACTGCAGCTAAGGTCCTGTAGGTGCTCACGCTCTGTGGCAGCCTCTCATTGGTCCTTTCTGGAAGGTCCTGTACGTGCTGCAACTATTTATGGCTCGCATGGCCGCACGGCCATGCGCTAGTATTGCTCTTTATTTATGTACTTTGCGCCAGTGTGGTCTTGTATGAGTGTGTTCAGGGACCTGGCTGAAATAAGCCCTTAGAATGCTGGCACCTCCGGCGAGGAATTTCGTGTGCATGCATGACCACTGACTGCTCTTGTTTAGGCAGTTAGCCTGTGCCTCTGTGGAGTCTAACAGGGTGCAGTGCTTTGAGTTCACGGCTGCTCTGTGAAGTAACAGAGTTAGCTAACACCGCCTTTTAGTTCCGCTATTTGCTAGCAGCAGGTTCTCCTGCACGGTGGACCCCGGGCTGCGAACGCATCTATCATAATAAAATCTATATATTCATTTGGTGCGTTCCGCTAGCCCTAACACTCTGTAGTAGAGAATTTCAAAAGATCTTCATTTTAGCGAATGTGGATTTTTGTAATATTTTAATCAATTCAAATGTATTTACTCATCTCTAATCACAGTGTTTGAAACGTGTTGATTATTAGTATCTGTTCACTGCTTTATCACAGATTTTAATTTTTTTAAATAAAGTGTTTATTTTACTATGGATAGAGCTGGACAAATTCTCCTCCTTTTTATAATTGATTACTGTCTTGCAATGGCTTCTGCTTTGGGCTGTCCAAGACCAAAGGTTGGAAATATAGGTGAGGTGGTGATATTTTTTTTCACCTTTATGAGTAAACTGCACACCAGGGTTATTTTGAAGGGACAGAAAAAGCTATTTAAATATTAGGGTTTCTATTGACATCCACTTGGCATCTAAGAGGTTAAACCAGGATTAGAGATTTTTCTCTCACATTTGGGTCATCAAGATTTTTGACTGGGCATCATTGTGTTTCAGGTCCCTCCAAACATTTTCTCTTGGGTTCAGGTCTGGAGACTGACTAGGCCACTACAGGACCTTGAAATGCTTATTATGGAGCAACTCTTTAGTTGCCCTAGTTGTGTGTTTCAGGCAATTGCCATGCTGGAAGACCAAGCCACGATCCATCTTCAATGCTCTTGTTGAGGGAGGATCTGGAGTGACCCTTCACGGTTGACTCAGTGATTTTCAAATTGATCCACAGAGCATTGCCGGCAACTAAAAATGACCAGACGGAGACATGTGTCTCTGTTTGGGGTATCGAGCAGATCTCTGACCCCCATTTATTGTGTCGCACTTTTCATAATCTTAGAAGTTATACTTCAACCAATCAACATAAGAATATGCTCACAGTTCTTAACCTATAAGAATGCAGGAACAGCCTGTATGTCAAGGTCTCGTAGAACAATACACCTTCAGTCTCATGTCTTGTTCAGGATGAAACAATCAAGGTCTCATAACAACTATGAACTTTTACCTAGTAACAGAATTTATCTCAAAACAGCAAGATGGAGACGAAAAGCACAAAATGAAGCCTGCTTTAATTTTTCTTAGTTTAACCCTTCACATTCCACCTAGATAATTTTTTTTTAACTAATATGCAGCATCAGAGGTACTATCCCAAGCTATAAGCTCGAGGGGTATGGTCTTCACATGACTGGTGCCATGTTACCAGCCATGGCTGTTGCTGCGCACCTGTCCCCCCTGTATGCTACAATTTACGGATAACAATTTTTGATGACGGTGGAGGAGGTCTTTTGAAGGTAGCCAGCCATCTGCTTGGCTTCAACACCTTCATCAGGTAACTTTGTGAAAACGGTGTAGAGAAGAGCAGGGGTGGCAATACTTTTGGTATCATCATTAGTTGTACTAGTGCAGAATTTCCAAATACATACAGAAATACACCAAATAACAAGTTTTAGTATTACGTACATGACAAGGATAAATGCAGCTATGTGTAACAATCTTTGCAAGATTCCAGCTATCCAGCCCCCAAGTCCCTTAAACCAATTGGCTGGATTAAGAAAGGAGAAGGTGTCTGCCCACCAACTGTCCTTATTGCGATCATTGTCTTTATCATATTGATCTCTGTGTCTTTGAATGTCCTCTAACTTTAACTTTAACTTCATAGTGCTATTGGGATCTATATAATGACAGCAAGCGGGTGCAATAACCTGACACATACCACCCTGTGCTGCTGTTAAGTAATCCAGTACTACAGTATGTTGATTAGTGACTATGATAAGTTGGTTTTGGACAGCAACAGTAGTATTAAGTATATCCAATATATCCCAAATTTGATTATCTAGCTAGTCTGTGGCCCTAAGCAATTTATCCCACATTTGTGTAATCATAGGGTAAATGAAGATAGAACTGACAATTTTATTGGCTATACCCATCTGTACTACATGTGGTCTCCCCAAAGGGAAAAACCAAAACATTATATCCTCTTATTTGCTTAGTCTGTTTAACCAGCTTGCAGTGGGATGCGTGGATCCACGTCGGCCTTCCTTCCAGCTTTACTGACGTAGGAGTGATAAGGAGGACTTGATAGGGACCGTCATACAAGGGTTCTAGTCCGTGTTTTCTGACTGCCTTTTCATGACCACAAAATCACCAGGCTTCAAGTTGTGACAAGTGTGACAAATACATATTAGTCCAAAAAAATTAAATTTACACAGAACACATTCAACTGAATGGTACACCAAACGGGGCCTCCTGAATAATTAAAACAGGCCACAGAATGTTCAGTTCAAAATATATAATTTATTTATAGCAAAAAGAGATAAAACATTTCATCAATCAACATATACAATTTCATAATGTGAAGACTGCCTCCAAACCAATGACTGGTTTTAAGTGCGGTACATATATCTGAACAATAACACCTTTCTAATACATAATGAGGTAAGTCCCAAAATAACTTATTCCTTAGTTATTGTTAACCCAATTGTGTCAAATAATTTGCCTAGGAAAAAATATATTTTATCTGCTGAAGTGCCAGTGTGCAGAAATATATAACTAGCTGCCCAAACAGCCTATAAGGCTTGTATAGTAATGCACATTTAAGTTAATCCATCATGAATGTGGGCAAAACCACAACGTGTTATATGGCACCTAAGCTTTAAATACTAACAATATGGTCAGGCATGACCCCGACTACGGCATAATCATGAGATCATAATTACCTATATGAACACACACAGGACCAGCATGAAACCCCTACGCGTGTTTCGATAAGTTCTTCCGGGGGCGGGTGGTGAGGAGGGGAAATGAGGGTCTATTTAAATAACATACCAGCCAATCATCAATGTACTAACATTACCGCATGTGTATAGAAAGATCAAGCGCTACATCCGGAGCGCCAAACCGGTGGTGACGTAGTAGTTCAGTGCCATGTTGCCATGCAACCATGAAACTTCCAGGCTAGTAAAGCTGCCTCATAGTTATTTAACATGCCAAAACACGCCTATCATGCGTAGTGTGCACAGCTGCGGAAATAAAGAGGAACAGCGGAGTCATTCAGTGTGGCGTTGCCCAGCAACCGAGACGCTCCGGGTAAGCCGAGCTGCTTCGTGTTTACTCGGCATGTCCGAGCGCCAGCCATATGTAGTGAGCAACTACGGACATGCAGGGGTCAAGACACCATTCAGTGCAGCGTTACCCGACAACCAAAAAAAATGATCTTACAATTACAACGTTACTTAGCAACCAGAAAGATCTCAAAATCTAGTAATATCAAAGGTGCCCAGAAACAGATGGTATGGTTATTACCTGCAACGTGACCTAACAACCATAATGATTCAAAGGAACAACAGGACTGTCACATGATTACTTAAAACACCCACCTAGGTATATATGATATAAGAAAAACTGAAATCTCCACTAGGGCATATTTTTTACAATAAGAACAGTCCCACCATGTTTTTAAATCCTTCAACCGCTGTTACCACATTAATCTATAGTACAAAGAGCAACAGAACATACCGCAATAAGTGCAAACTGGACATAATATTCGATGAAAAATGAGCTCATACGAAAAACGATCGAATATACCCTTGAGACGTGTCTATATAAGGCTCCACAAACATTGACATATATTATTTAAACCTAAGCAGAACCACTATACTCACATGATTGTTAATAAAAATAGAATTGGATCATCACTTTCCTCAATGCATGGAGCCATTGACATATAAGTGAACTAGTCAAAATTTCAACTATCACAACATGTAGCCATATGACAGCAAGAGGAGAGATGTCCAATACAATCACTCCTTCCCAGCCACCATGAAAATTAACACACATATGTGTACATTACTGAAAAAATGTATGTGTATATTAATAAAAGAACAGGAATAGTGGCGCATGCGCAACTGGGACCACAGCTTACAAGGATCTCCACGCACCCGCGGAGATGGCAGGACCCACACCCCAGCCCGTGGTTTGGGGTGGGGTGGGGCAAACCCGACCTGTTCCGGGAGTGAGAAGGTCCAGCCACGGAGCCAGTGCCATGCGCACATCCTGTTACTGTTAAGACCATAATAGGTAAAGAATTTATAACACTCAGGTTATCCACCGATAATAAATTAGAAATATCAGTGTGAATACCAATTATAATAGCCTACTGTGAAAAACATGAATGACATATATAAAGTAATATAAAGAACTGTACGCAGGATTAATAGAACAGTTTATACATTAAAGTGCTTCATGCTAATGTGAAAATAAACCCAATACATATATACTGAACAACCCCCCACTAAGCTGTGTGTTGCATGATGTCCATTCTAGGGAAAGCGCCATCCCCAAGTTCTTAGAGGTCCAAATTCGTTAATCAAGCTTAGTTTGGATGGAGATGCCTCTTTGACCAAAGTAAAAGGCATGTACGTAACACACGTCCATATTTCCTCAATCGTAAGTTCATTATGACTCTAAACAATTATGCCGGTAGCGGGAGACTGGAAATTAATAGATGTCCTAATGAAAAATATAGACATATGAAAAAGAGATGAAAAGAGAAACAATTAAAACAATAAAAACAACAATGAACAAAAACCCACAAAACCCCTAAAAACTGTACCAGATATGTGACAACATGCAAATTGTAATTACAAAAAAGCCCCAAAACCATGACTTTCATTTAAACCCTGAGGAGCCATGGTGCCTAACCTGTATATCCACCGGCTCTCAACTTGGGCCAGGGTCTTGCTTATATCACCACCCCGTATTCCCATGGTTATGGAATCTATACCCCTCACCACCAAACCAACAGTACTGCAAGCATGATATTTCTTGAAATGTCTTGGTAGGGTTTTTAAATTGGTTTCGTCCTCAGCTGTTTTTGCCTTTTCGATGTCTCTGCAATGTTCTCTTATTCGGACTTTTAATTCACGAGTGGTAAGGCCGATGTAAATTTTTCCACAGGGACAGGTGGCATGATAAATGACTCCTCGGGTTGAGCATGTTATACATTTACTGATGTTATACTTCTTTGTACCATCAAAATTTACAAAAGTCTTGGATTTGATTGCATTGGAGCAGGCCTTACATAAGCCACGTGGATAAAAACCGGCATTGGCAGCATCCACTGATTTTTTGTTTGATGTAGTTGGATTATAAAAACTGTGAACCAAAGTATCAGACAGATTCTTTGATCTTCTTGCAGTAATTTGTGGTCTTTTGGGTAAGACCTTTTTAAGGATCGGGTAAGTAAATAGGACACTCCAGTGTTTTTCTATGATTTCTCGAAATTGATGCCACTTGTTATGATAGGTAGTAATCATTCTAACCTGATCTAAATCCACTTTTTTGGTAGTAATCGGCCTAATTGTCCCATATAGTAGTTCGGCCCTAGAACTCTTGTTTGCCCTCACATATCCCCTTCTAATGCTTCTCTTGCTATAACCTCTTTCTTGAAAGCGTTCGGCAAGATCCCTTGACTGCTCCAAAAAATCTTCCGGCTTGGTGCATATCCTTTTTGCTCTTAAGAACTGCCCTACAGGGATACCCCTAATTGTAGCCTGAGGATGGGATGATGTTGCATGTAGGAATGAGTTAGAGGCAGTGGGCTTCCTATATAGATTAGTATAGAGATTGCCTTTTTCATCTACACCAACAGTGAGGTCGAGAAAATCAACTTCTCTACCAAATTTGAAAGTGAGTTTGACATTAACATCATTATCATTTAAACTGTTCATAAATATACCCAAATCCTCTACAGAGCCATCCCATATAAACCAGATGTCATCTATATACCTCATCTAACCAGTAACCTGGCTGGATTGAGGTGTCGGTTCACAGACAAAAATCTCTCATTCCCACGCCTCGAGAAATAAATTGGCGTACGAGGGGGCACAACTGGCCCCCATCGCCATACCCTGGAGCTGCAAATAGGTATTGTTTTTGAAGATAAAAATATTACGTGTTAGTGCATACTCCAATAGCTGCATCGACAGTTGAACCATATCCTTATCCATGTTGCTGGAACTTAAAAACCAGTGTACTGCTTGGAGAATGTCACTATGCCGAATAGAGGTATAGAAAGCCTCTACATCTGCGGTTACCATTACTGCAGTATCGTTCAACTGGATGCCATCAATCCTATGTAACGCTGAATTAGTGTCTTGTATATAAGAGGGTAATTCACTCACCAAGGGTTTCAGATAGTGGTCAATGATTTTAGTGACCACCTCGCATAAACTTCAGTTGCCGGAAATTATCGGTTTCCCCGGTGGATCCATGGGATTTTTGTGAACCTTTGGGATCAAATATAGGGTCGTGAGTCGTGGATGCATGTCTTTGATGACATCCAGAAATTTTTTGGAGATGATTCCATTGGCAAAGGCATCTTCCAATATTTTGATCAATTCATTCTGAAAGGAATGCATAGGATTACTGATCAGTTGTGACAAGTGTTGGTTTCTGCTGAATCTGGAAGGGAAGAAGAAACTAGAGCATGGGTGTTAGCAAGATTTTTACTAAGCTGAATAACATATTGAACAACATGGTCAGTTTCCTCTGACAACTGCTGAGGCTGGAAATTTGCAACTGGGGGCCTAGTCTCATATGGGGACAGGCCATGTTTTGCAATAGGGGTAGTACGAATATGGTACAGTACAATCGGTAGGAGCTCTGGCCATGGAGCCGTAGTCTCCTGCATCATTTTGGTCAATTGTCCCTTCAGTGTGCCATTCAGCCTCTCAACTCTCCCACTGGATTGTGGATGGTACGGAGTATGGAGGGCTACAGTGGATCCAAGTAATGTCAGAACCTCCTGATACACATGAGAAGAAAAGGCCGGGCCTTGGTCACTTTCAACAACTCCTGGGACACCATATCTACATATGACTTCCATCACCAGTTTCTTTGCTGTAGTTTTTGCAGTCATGTTGGTAACGGGGAATGCTTCCGGCCAACCGGAGAACATGTTGACAACCACCAGACAATATTCATACCTTCCAGACTTAGGCAACGTGATGTGGTCCACCTGGAGCCTTTGGAAAGGATAGTCAGGCTTAGCAAGGTGCTTTTGGGGGTACACGTTGAAGTTGACTGGGATTGCAGGTCTGACAGATGTTACATGCACGGTTGAGTGCTGTCATGACTTTAGAAATACCTGGAGCCCAGTAGAATTTTTGTACCAGGGCTAGGGCCTGATTTTTTCCTCAATGAGTGGGCCCATGTGCCCACGTGGCAATAACAGGGTACATCCGCTTAGGGAGACACACAAGTTGGTCCTTTTTCCAGACACCATTGTCCATACGTGCTCCATAAGCCTTCCACTGCTTCACTTCTTCCTTTGGTGACATTCTCTGCATCGTCATTAAGCGATCTCGTGGGGTCCGGCAGAAAACCTCAGTCTGGCGTAGATCATCAGGTTCCTGTAGAGTCAGTGTTTCTTGTAACTATTTACGCTGAGAGCGTGTGGTCACCATAGCTGGTATGGTCAGTTCAACGGGTAGGAGAGCAGCAGCTTTTGCATGCATATCCGCAAAGGCATTACCAACAGTCTGTGGACTGTTCCTAGGACCGTGCGCCTTAACTTTGATAATGGTTACCTGGGTAGGTAATTTGATTGAGTCCATGAGGGTTTTATCAGCTTCAGAATTCTTCACTGGAGTCCCGGCGGTGGTAATAAACCCTCGATTGGCCCATAGGGTTCCAAAATCATGAGCAATACCAAATGCATACTGTGAGTCCGTGTATATATTAGCCCGCCTGTCTTTTGCCAGAACGCATGCAGTAGACAGAGCCTGTAGTTCTGCTTCTTGTGCTGACTGTGAGGGAGGGAGTGTAGCTGAGTGCACTACAGTGTCTTCCGTAGTAACAGCATATCCGGTGTGGGATCTGCCAAACTCATCAGCATATCTTGAACCATCCGTGTATAACACCAGATCAGGATATGGAAGTGGATTTTCGCTGATATTTGATGGAGTAGCTGTCTCTTCAGTCAGGAGTGGAGAACAGTCATGTTGGAGGTAATCCTCATCACTGCCATCCTTCTTGGGGACCGGCAGTAAAGTAGCGGGGTTGATTGTAGTGCAGCAATGCAACTTGATGTAGTCAGGCAAAAGAAGTGAACACTGCAGCTGCAAGTGTTGTTGTACAGTCAAATGTCTTGGCTGTTGGAGTGTCAGTATTGCCGCAATATCATGCGGGCAAAAATGTGCGTCTCATGTTCAAGAACTATGTCTGCAGTCTTGTCAAGCAGTGACTGCCCTCATGCAACTTGGTGACGCTCAGGCCACAGGGTCGAGGCGGGCCGAATAATAGCCCACTGGCCGTTGTCTATTGCCATGTGACTGTGTGAGTACCCCTGCTGTGTGTTCTTCATTCTCAGACACATACAAATGGAACGGTCGACTATAGTCCGGGATGCCCAAGGCAGGGGAGGAAGCAATAAGCCGCTTTAATTCAGAAAAGGCACGATAAAGGCCTTCCATACAAACCGGTGATCTTTCCGAATAGTTCATTATACCGTCTTTCAGGGCATTGTAGAGAGGTTGCATTATGCGGGATGCGTCCGGTATTCACTGACTACAATAAGTACATAGTCCAAGAAAATGCTGGAGTTCAGTCTCATCTTTCGGAAAAGGAAGGGAGATGACGGCTATTTATCTTTCTTTTGTGAGGTGACACCCTGAAGGAGACAGTGACCCAAAAATATCACTTGACCAAGGCAGAACTGAAGTTTCAAGGCCGAAACCCAACAGTTCAGATCTGCCAGATACTTAAGGAGGCTAACAGTGACAGCAATGGCTTCCTACTCTGTTCGTGCACACAACAAAAGGTCATCCACATACTGAAGCAGCATGACATAGGGGTGATCTAACTGATAGGGTAAAAGACACTCGCCTATATTTTTTGCAAAATGATTGGGACTGTTTTGGGCCCCTTGTGGCATAACTATCCACATCAATTGTCGTCCCTGATAAGTGAATGCAAACAGAAACTGGCAATCTGGGTGTAATGGAATGCTGAAGAAGGCATTGGCGAGGTCGATGACTGTGAACCAAGCAGCATCCTGAGGTTTCTGGGACAAAAGAGTATGTGGATTAGGCACCACCGGAGTTTCTAGAACAGTAGCTGCATTAACTGCCCGTAGATCTTGTACCAGCCGGTACACAGGGGGTTGGCCGGGTGGGGTCTTTTTCTTAATGGGAAACAAGGGCGTGTTACATGGGGAAACACAGGGTACCAGGGCACCATTATCGAGTAACGTTTGTATTTGCCCCTTGAGGCCCCGCTCCTGATCATGTTTCAAAAGGTACTGATGGATTTTGGGAAAAGGGGCACCAGGTTTGAGAAACACTTTTACTGGTTCTACAGGCATTTTCCCTATATCATCTGGCCCTTTTGACCAGAGTTTGGGTGGTATCTCTGAGAGAAATGGGGTGAGTCGCTGGTCCTCAGGCATTATTGGGGGTGGATCTGGGACTATCAGGGCCATCATAACTGTGGGAAGGGCATGTAGGATACAGATCTCCTCATTGTGTTCATCTGCATAAGGGTTATGTAACGTAGGAACCATCTGACCATCATCTTGGAATTGTATTCTGGAGCGGAACTGTGATAATAAATCTGCCCCAGTACATTTACTGGACATGTGGGAGAGATTACGAACTGAGCAGTAACCTCAGGGAAAGGTCCAACAGGGATGGGTTTTGTAAGAGTATGTTTATTGGGTCTGCCATCTACTCCAATTAAAACAAGCTCTTGGTCTGAGAATTGAATAGGGATATCCGTAGGTACATCTGATGACTTGATTATTTAATTGGCACCCCCAGTGTCTACCATAAACTTGACGAGGGTATCAGACATAGGGTTAAAAGGGATATTGGAGTAGGGAATTGAATTTGTGTAGGGAAGGAGGGCAGGAGCTGGAGTCTGTTGTGTGGGCCACTGATAAGAAACGAGCTGCGTCCTTGTTGCTGGGATGGGGGCTGAAGTTGGAGCAGGAATCGCTGCGGCTACTGGTTTAACCTTTGCCATTCCTGCTGATGCAGAGCGGGCTAAATTCTTCTGAAAACTTTTTACTATTTTCAATGCATCATCTGGAGTGGAAGTCTCGATGTCAGGTCTAACTGACATTATTGCCTCTTTCAATTCCGATTTAAGGCCGGACATTAAAGCTGCCACAAAAAGGTGTGAATGGGCTTTATTATACAATGAGAACCCCAGATCTTTAAATACTACCATAAGACGCCCATAGAACTTCTCGGCAGTCCAGGATATATTGGTGCCTTGGGGTTAAGGGGCACAGGGCTTACAGTCGGGAGAAGAGGCTTAATTTCCTGGGGAGGGACCATATTATCTAGCAGGAAGACCCCCTGTCCCAAATCATCATTTTAACTGTTTGTCTCTCTGGCATATTAATCTCAGTCACTTTCTCAGTTCCTTCTTGCACCACAAAACATCCAGTCTTTGTCATAGTAGTAGACAGCTTTCCTTTTTCAAAGTAACAATAACAGAAACAATCAGAACTCACTACCTCTGTTGATCCTCAATTTGCTATATATCAATCACTCAACTTACCAATCTTTCAATCACACTGATAACTAAACAATCACTTACAAGTTTCCTTCTAAAACTAGGCACCATATTTTACTTTCAACTTCCAACTTCAACTTACAATATTTCTTTCTAATTCAATACAGTACTGTTGCTTTAAACAAAACACAGATCTCCCAGCGCATACTTCACCAAAGGACAGAATATACAGAGAATCTTGAGCACAGCTACATGCCCCCTCCCATCCGAGACTTCAGCGGAGATAAGAACTCACAGCATTCCTCAACACAGAATGAAGAAACTCAAAAGCAATTGCGCAGCTGCTTAGACTGCCCCTCCCATCAGATTTTTAGAAATGTAGTGTCTTTCACACAGAAACAGAATGCAGCAGTTCCCAGACTTAATTAATTTCTACAAAACCTTCATCACACAAATCCAAACTCTTCTTTTTCTTCCACGGAAACATGATTCTCCTTTAAAGCTAAATATCCTTACTTTAGTTTTGCACAGTACTGGAGCGGCCCTTCAGTCTGTTCCACTGGGTCTATCTGTCCCCCACTGGGACAACCCAAAATTCAACGCGGTACTCAGTGAAAGGAGGAGGGCGTCTCAGACTATCCCTCCGGACACCCCTGGACATATATATATATCTATATATTCCTGAGTTACGTATCCTACCCAATCTTCGATCACCTCACCGCGCCTGATTCTTACAGTGATTAGGATTTCAAGATATTTTACAATCACTGGTCAATCTGGGGTGTCCGAGGTATGGTTCGAGCACTGGGCCCCCAACGGAACTACACCTCTATATGATTCCACCCAAAAATCACCCCACCATCGGGGACAACCTCAGATCCTCTTTGCAGCAACAAACACAGAAAAACCACACCAAATGGTCAGTCTGAACAGTATAACTGCCAACTTACCGTGGTTGTTGTGGGCGATGATCAGACCCAATTTTCCAGTGCCTGTGTCCCGTCCAAGAGTCCTTTGTCTTGTTGTTCTCCAGGGGGTAGGGGCGTCCCTGTTTGGGGCCCCACGTTCGGGTGCCAAGCTGTTGAGGGTTGAGGGAGGATCTGGAGTGACCCTCCACAGTTGACTCAGTGATTTTCAAATTGATCCACAGAGCGTTGCTGGCAACTGAAAATGACCAGACGGAAACGTGTTTCTCTGTTTGGGGGAATCGAGCAGATCTCTGACCGCCATTTATTGTGTCACACTTTTCATAATCTTAGAAGTTATACTTCAACCAATCAACATAAGAACACGCTCACAGTTCTTAACCTATAAGAATGCAGGAACAGCCTGTACGTCAAGGTCTGATAGAACAATACACCTTCAGTCTCATGTCTTGTTCAGGTTGAAACAATCAAGGTCTCATAACAACTATGAACTTTTAGCTAGTAACAGAATTTATCTCAAAATAGCAAGATGGAGTCGAAAAGCACAAAATGAAGCCTGCTTTAATTTTTCTTAGTTTAACCCTTCACACTCTTACTGAAGGAAGGAGGTTGTTGGCCAAAATCTCATGATACATGACCCTGTCCATCCTCCCTTAAATGCAGTGCAGTCGTCCTGTCCCCTTTGCAGAAAAGCACCCCCAAAGTATGATGCTTCCCTCATGGTTGGGACGGTGTTCTTGGGGTTGTACTCGTACTTCTTCTTCCTCCAAACATGGTGAGTTGATACCAAAAAGATCTATTTTGGCCTCATCTGACCACATGACCTTTTTCTATGCCTCCTATGGATCATCCAAATGGTCATTAGTGAACTTTAAGTGGGCCTGGATGTGTGCTGGTGTGAGCATGGAGACCTTGCATGCCCTTTAGGATTTTAATCCATGATGACATAGTGTGTTACTAATGGTAAGGTTTTAGACTGTGGTCCCAGCTCTCTTCAGGTCATTGACCAGGTTCTTCCATGTAGTTCTAGGCCAATTTTTTACCTTTCTCAGAATCATCCTTACCCCATGAGGCGAGATTTGCATGAAGCCCAAGACCAATGAAGATTGACAGTCATCTTGTTTTTCTTCCATTTTCTAATCATTGTGCCATAAATTGTTGCCTTCTGATCAAGCTGCTTGACTATTGTCCTATAGCCCATCACAGCCTTGTGCAGATCTACAATTTTGTCCCTGGTGTCCTTAGATAGCTCTTTGGTCTTGGCCATGGTGGTGAGGTTGTAATGTGATTGATTGAGTGTGTGGACAGTTGTCTTTTATACAGTTAGTGAGTTCAAACAGGTGCAATTAATACAGGTAATTAGTGCAGAGTAGGAAGGCTTTTTAAAGAAAAAATAACAAGTCTGTGAGAGACAGAATTTTTGCTCTTTGGGAGGTGATCAGATATACTTGTTTCATGCAATAAAATGCAATTTAATTATTTAAAAATCACAATGTGATTTTCTGGTTTTATTTTTAGATTCTGTTTCTCACAGTTGAAGTGTACCTATGATAATAATTACAGACCTCTCCATTCTTTGTAGGTGGGAAAACTTGCCAAATCAGGCAATGTATCAAATACTTATTTTCCCCACTGTATATATGACTCTTGAAATACATTAAATCAAAAACTGAAAAATCTTCTACTCAAGACCAAACTTAAGTGGTTAACTAATATTTTCAGACCTTACACATAAAGAAAGAATCTCACTATCAGAACCATAACAAGAATTACAGCTCTAACACTCCATATCTGTATCTAGACTTTGTAGACTCCAAAAAAGATCAATTATAGATGTAATTACTGACAAGCACCTGCTCTGACTTCTACTATATTGTTTGCCTTTGTTGCTTGGAAGAGAAATGGTGAGTCTCGGTTTCAATACTAAATCAGCAAAATTGTATTTTATCTTCCACATTTTTCAAGTTCTATTATTTAAAGGGGTACTTCACCTTTAATTTATTTATAGAATAGGATATAATAGAATTTTCTAAATTCTGCTTACATCTTATACCAGTAAAGGGAGTCAGTCGAATGGCATTGTCCACATCAGTCCTTTGTAGTGCATCCAATGTTCAGATGAAAAGAACTAAATATGGCGTTAGTCATGTATGTCACCCTTAGGTACACACTCAGATTCTGACCCCTTTACATATGTTAGGTCAACAGTCAGAAAACATCTTTGTGTTTAGAAAATAACAGACTCAGGCTAGTCCCCAGTTAGCCAGTGGATGCATTATTGACCACTCAATGGGGTCGACTCTGTAAGAATAAGGTTGCACTCCCCAGTCTATTTGAAGGGCTGACTGGAGTACGATGCTCAAATTCATTAAGACATGTGCATCACCAGAAATGCTAATCTATTCAGGGACTGGAAAAGCATTTCTCATGATGAATTTGATGAATTTGGAGGGCGAGAGTAGCCATACCCCATACCGTGCACCTTACCAAATCCACCCATTTGAGCTGAGCTGCTTTTAATGAAGCCGATGCCAAAAGTAGCAAAAAACTTTGCACAACTCTGTTTCGCAAAAATGTTGTTTTTAAAATTTTAACCATTAAAGCATATTTTAAAAATGTATAAGTTTGATGTTCCCGCAATCACACCGACATAGAAAATCATACTGCCAGGTTAACATATAGAGGTTTTAATCCCCTTTTATACAGTTGAAACCAGAAGTTTACACAGACTATATAAAAAGACACATATGCATGTTTTCAAAATAAGAATAAGCCTTTCCTTGTTTTAGGTCAATTAGGATTACCATAATATTACTATTTGCCAAATGGTGGAATAATGAGAGAGAGATAATGTTTAAGGCATTTTTATCACTTACTGCAAATTCAAAAGTTTACATACATTTCATTAGTATTTGGTACCATTGCCCTTAAACGGAATGACTTGGGTCAAATGTTTGGGATATTCTTCCACAAGCTTCTCACAATAGTTGGTGTAATTGATCCAGGTTTATACAGTAGGTCGCCTTGCTCGCATCTGCCTTTTCAGGTTTTCCCATAAATTTTCAATAGGACTGAGATCAGGTTTTTGTGATGGCCACTCCAAAACATTGACTCTGTTATCCTTAAGCCACGTTGTTACCATATTGGCAGTATGCTTCGGGTCATTGTCCATTTGGAAGACCCATTTCTGCCCAAGCTTTAACTTCCTGGCTGATGTCTTGAGATGTTGCTACATTATTGCTAAATAATCTTCTTTTCTCATGATGCCATCTATTTTGTGAAGTGCACCAGTCCCTCCTGCAGCAAAACAACCCAACAACATGATGCTGCCACACCCGTGTTTCACAGTTGGGATGGTGTTCTTAGGCTTCCAAGCTTCTCCCTTTTTCCTCCAAATGTAATGATGGTCATTATGCCCCAAAAGTTCAGTTTTAGTTTCATCAGACCACAGGACATGTCTCCAAAAATTGAGGTCTTTGTTTCTGTGTGCATTTGCAAACATTAAACTATTTTTTTATGTTTCTTTTGGAGTACTGGCTTCTTCCTGGCAGAGTGGCCTTTCAGCTCGTGTTGATACAGTACTCCTTTCATTGTGGATATTGACACAATCTTACCAACTTCGGCCATCATATTCATAAGGTCTTTGGGTTGATATGCACATGTCAGACCAAAGAACTTTCACCTCTGGGACACAGAACGCACCTTCTTCCTGAGCGGAATGAAAGCTGAACATTCCCATCTTGCATGTACTTGCATATAATTGTTTGTACAAATGAAAGTGGCACCTTCGGGTATCTTGAAATTTTACCAAAGGATGAGCCAGACTTGTGCAAGTCCACAATTCTCTTTTTCGCTGTTTTCTTTAGACTTTCCCATGATATGTACACAAAGAAGCAGTGTATTTCAGATGTGCATTAAGATACATACATAGGTGTATCTCTAATTAACTCAGATGTTGCCAAAAAAGCTTTAAAACTCATGACATCATCATATCGGCAGTCGAGAATTGTTAAAAGGCATTAGTGTATGTAAACTTTTGACTTTGCAGTAAGTAATAAAAATGCCTTAAAGCATTCTCTCTCTCATTATTCTAGTATTTGGCAAATATTAATAATTATGGTAATCCTAATTGACCTAAAAAGGAAAAAAATTTTCTGATTTCATGCCAGATATCGAGAAAAGCATGCATATGTGTATTTTTAAATAGTGTATGTAAACTTCTGGTTTCAACTGTATCTCCCAACTCTTCCTAACTATCATTTTTTTAATATACTTCTAGTACCCTGCTCTTGTAAGCTCATCTCTATGTGGGTCATCTAGTTTTCTGTTGTGATTCTTTGGTGGGAGCCAGGCTACCTCTGTGAGTGACAGCAGTGTGAACACACATGCTCAGATCAGACTTCACTCTGCTTCTCTGTCTTGATCCTACCAAGGTTTTGGAGTGCCATGCTTTCATCTGGCAAGAACTGCAATGTGCTGCTTGTTATAATAAAACATATTTCAAAGCTTGTCAGCTGAAGGGTTGGTACTTTAAAGCTTCAGCAGGATCCAAGCAGAGAGGAGAGTGAAGTCTGATCTGAGCTCTGTGATGTGTGGTGCAGACTGACTGTGCCAATGTTTTGAAGTGCCGCCTCTTCAGCTGAGAAGCTCTGTGACATGCTTTCTAATGATCAGCAGCACATTGCAGCTCTTGTCAGCTGAAGGCATGGCACTCCAAAGCATCAGTAAGATTTGTGCACAGGAGAGTGAAGTCTGATCTGGGCATGTGTGGTTACACTGCTGTCACTCACAGAGGTAACCTCGCCCTCACCAATGATGTCTGCTGCAGTGCTCAGCTAGTCCTATTCTTGTACACATTGTACACAAATCAGAAGTAGCAAAACCAGAATCACAACAGAGGACTATATCACCCAAACTGAGATGAGCTTACAGAAACAAGGCAGGTAATAGGAAAATATTAGAAAATAGACTTTTAGAAATAGTTAGGACATATGACAAGAGGTGAAATTAATAGTGGAAAACTGCTTTAAACTGTAAAAAAACAAATCCTACAAATTGTGGCAAAATTGTGTATTTCACCCCACTTGAAATAATTATTTAAAGTGGGGTGAAATTCAAGTAGTAGACTCCATCTCCAGTAGGCGTACATGCTCGAAAATGATGCACAACAGAGCTCATGTTCTGTCACTGTTTTATCGAGAGGAGCCAGGAGACCGCGCTGTCTATTTTCTCCTACTCCTGCACTAACCAGAAGCACTTATCCTTCATATTAAATGGTGCAGGTTTCTTCTAGTAGTGCAGCAGTGAATCTGCTCAGTTGAAAGCTCCTGGAAGCTTACCTGTATTAAGGCTTTCAGCTGTTCACTGTTGGCCATACCCCTCTCCTATATAAATTGGATTCTGTCAAGCAGGCATTTCCAGAGCTAGCTTCATTGCTGCATGTTTCAGGAGTTGGTGGAAAATTGTTGATTGAGAAGGTGTTTGGTGGATTTATCTAAGACTGTTGCGTGGTTTAGGTTGTGTGCTGCTAATCCTCTCCTTCTTCTACTTTGGGTTTTCCCCTATCCTCCATTCCCCGGTGTTTTCTTCTGTTGTTTGTGTATGCATATTTGTATGATTGGTATTTTTCGTTATCCCTGTTCATATTACCTTGTTAGTATGGTTGGTATATTGTCATACACCACTACTCCACTCTCCCATGGGTGTGGGGAGGGAACAGACTGAAGATGGATTCAGGTGCTCAGCTATGTACATGGCCCCGGAGTCTTCAACATTAGAACTAATCAGAGGAAAAAGGATAGCTAGGGCGTTTATAGCATTAGGGACAGGGAAGGAACCCTTGGTCCCAGGACAACCAAGAACTCACTCTTTCGGCATCATTTAGTCTATGGATCCGTTGGCGCATAGGTCTGAATCCCATTTTGTGGGTGGTTCAGATGTAAGCCCCGACAGGATCAACAAACTGTTGCCAAAATGCAGTGTGAAAGCACTCTAACTCGTGAATACCCATATGCATGAGGCTGTCACGCCGCAGCTATGCAGGTAGATGCACACTCCACAAGATGGCAGTAAAGTGGAGGGAAGACTGTAACACTTGCCAGAGCAGACCTCTGCAGTGAGGCCACCACCAGGTGGCAACAGGGTAGTCAAACAAGCCGCTTCAAAACCTGGAGAGTAATACAAAGGGGAAAATCAAGTCAGAGTCAGAGACACACCAGAGGATAAATACCCGATGGAAGCAGAAGTACCAGGATCAAAAGTCAGAGACAAAGCAAAGTCAAATACCAGAGAGTCCAAACACAAAGGGAAAACACTGAGTCAGAACAGGGGAAGGAGAATGAACAGATACAGGAACAGTCAGGAATCGCAGCATGACAAATCAGGATATAACCAGCGTCAGCTACTCACGCTGTAGGCAGAAGCTATAACTGACACCGCCTGCAGGATGCAGCGGAGATAAATAGCAATCCTGAGACCAGACTGAGGCTGAGAAAAGTTAACTTCTGACATGATCAGACCAGGAAAGGGAAGACAGGATTCAAAACCCAGTCTGGATCATGACAAGGCACAGCAGTTTATACAGACTATTTGTTGTGTCTGTATAAACAATAAATAGGAAGCATGAAAAGGCCCAAAGGGCTGGACCCCAGCTTATCCAACATTGATGATCCTAAGCTCTGTTCATACGTGCGCAGCACTTGGTATTCTGTACCAAATAAGACGTAGCTGAAATAGAACCCATAAACAAATGGACCCCTATGCCACTGCATGACATTTCAGTTGCTATAGCTGCACACAGTGCATGTGAAACAGGCAGAGCAGATCAGTGGTGGACCAAAAAGCTACTGGATACCATTGCAAAATCTGAACAGAGGTCACCATATGCCATGTGATTTTAATAATATTGATGTAGCAGAATGTAGAAGGGACATTGGATCTACTCAGGGCCAGGTCCTCAGTGCGAATAGTACCTCTAGAACACCAATAGTAATGTCCCTGCCCGACCCTATCTCACAAATGAACCACTCCATGTTGGCGATTCATCAAGACCGGTAATTCTCTCACTGGTCTTGATAAGGGTGAGTTTAGGAGCAGACGCTCCTGATTCATTCAGCCGCTAACGCCTAGTAATTAGATGAGGTGCATAGTGGCGTGCACCGCCATGTCCACCTTGCCACAAATCTTACTCCAGCCCCTGTTGCTGTAGTCAACGCCACCACTTGAATTTGATGAGTGGGGGCTGCTACACTCCCAACCATCCCACTTTGTGGGATTTTGGGTGAAAATAGCATAAGCATAACAAAGGTCACTTTTTTTCACAACCTCGCACTGCGCAATTTTTTTAAACTTTTCAGGCTTTTTTTCGCTAAGAATCTGGCAAAAAATCTTTGATAAATCTCCCCTCTTGTGCCACCATTTTGCATAAAAACCTGTGTATGGCTCACTATGGAATTGTAGGCATAAGAAGGAATAATAGTGGTGCTCCCTGCCACAAGAAACCATAAAATGACATGTACATAAATTCTAAGTCCTTGAGCAAAATCCTGATTTAGCATTAATCACATAATAGCAAATCTGAAGCTCCAGGCAGTAAAATCTTCTGTTCCACAGATGAGTTTCTATTGCACGCCGTCCGGCACATACAATGGCTGCCATACAATTGCTTTCTGTTCAGAATCTGAGTATTCTTGTCTCATTTTCCCCAACATGTCTGAGGACAAATACGTTTCCTTCACTGTATGCATCAGAGAAACCTTCAATTTAGGCTGTTTCCTAGGACCCCAGCTGTTCTGTTCATGTGACAAATCTCAAAGAGAAAAATTACAATGATTATATGTACTTTGGGCTGGAAATTATTTGATTGTTTGCCACTGGAGACTTCCTACTGTCATATCAACTGAAATCTCTCACAACTAATAAACCAGAATGGATCAATGGATATTTCATCATGGCTTACCCAGCTGCAAGATTTCATAATGTACTGTGTGTTTGTCCTCAATTAGATTTAAAAGGCATTGGCAGTAGGTGGCCCGCTCCCTTTGTTAGATTTTGTCATATGACAGGAGATGAGTTTTCCGTGTACACCACGACTTGGTTCATCCATTACTTTTATTTATTTTTTTTGCAGAGATAAAATAAGAAGCTACAGTACCTTGTGATAAACAGTGCCATACAGTCAATGTGGTTTTACCTTACACCTACGCATAACCAGTGCTCTACGTGATAACACAGAGCAGATGTATTCAACGGCCCTCCACCCTCTTCTGAGAAATTGTTTTCACTCTTCTCTAACTTTTCATGGGAACAATTATTAATACAGAATTAAATTTGTTTCTGAGTTGCATTTTGCATGTTTGTTTGAAAAGTCTGTGCTCTTAAAGGGATTGTCCTATACCTATAATGCCCTTTATAATTATCTATTATCTTCAAGCCCTAATCACTTTTGTAATTTACTTTATAAAAAAATCCCCTAATATTCTTCCTGTATAGCTATTCCCTATATCTTTTTTTTTTCACTTTACTTACTGTGGGCTGTGACATTTCGTTTCATGGGACATCACAGTACGATGGCCCTACAGTCACTTTTCTTTTCTATCATCACTCCTGAAACAGCAAGTTATTGGGGGGTGGCTTGTAGTTTGTTACCCCAATTTTGTCACTGCTCTCCCCTAATAAGTTCCTGAATCAGTAGCTGTGATGGAGAAGAGATCTCAGCTTCAGTGGCCACCGCCACCATTCTTCTGTACCCACCACCTGAATCTTCAGTGCTCTCCACTAAAGTCTCTATTTCTGATACAGGTGCTCATTCCCTGAAATGAAACATCATCAGGGTGTGGTGACAGAAGCAGTGTAAGTGACACCAGTGCCACAGTTTCAGCGCATGATAGAAGCTGTGGGACAGCGATGCTGTCACTCACCCTGCTTCTATCGCTGCCCCCAATTATGTCTCATTTCCGATAAAGAGGCTTCATTGTTAGAAGCATGGACTGTGGCATCAACTGCAGAGGCAGGTGGCAAGGACAGAAGAAGTATAGGGCTTCCACTGGTGCTCACTTCTCCATCACAGCTAATAAAATCCAAACATCTAGAGGGGATGGCAGTGACACAAGCTGAGGTAAGTGACAGCAGCGCTGCTCCCTGATGATATCTTATTTCACAAAGGGTGATCGACGCAGCAGGAAGTGATGACGTACGAATTTGAGACTCCCATCAAACAAAACATTACAGGAAGTAAAGTAAAAAAATATATAGGGATTAGCTGTATAAGGCAAGTGGCAGGGAATGTAACAAAAGCGGATAGGGCTTAAAGATAAATATTTATATAGGGCATTATAGGTAGCGGACACAACCTTTAATTTTATGTTGCTACTATACATTTGTCCCACAGAGTTGAAAAAAAAATGTAATAATAGATAAAGGTAATCTGATAAAATACATTATTTACTTAAAGAGAACCTGTAAAGAGTTTCATGCAGCAAAAAATACTTGGAGCAAGAATTAGTCACCGACTGCATTATTGGTGCCTTGTATGTCTTACACTGAAATGTCGCATCATTTCAGACATTGAAAAGTCATCCAAGCATTATTATTCTTGAATGACCCTCACAAGGCCGGTCCCATGCTGCCTCCTCTTACCCTGTTCCTCTAGACAGATCTCTCCCAATACACAGAGGAACGGCGTCGGCACTGGAGGTAAGATTAACTTTAATATTTTATGGGGGCCAAACATTTTGACATTTTGTTCAATAAGGGGTTGGTTGTCCTAATAGTGGGCAACCCCTTTAGCAATAGCATCTATATCTGCCAGAAACATTTCCTTAATAATTAGTTCAGACCCGCCACTTAATACCTGAAAAACTGCAATATGCACCCCAAAATGGTACTAAGATAAACTACAACTCCTGCAAACCATTCATAGCTCCCAGAATCATTGTTTTTTTTTTTTGTTTTTTTTTGGGGGGGGAATTAATCACAGAATAAAAAAAATAAATGAAAATAGGATAATATTTTTCATTTTTTCTTTTTACCATAAGGTGAGCATTCATTTCCGGAAGACGCATTTAGGCTATTTTCCCATAATGAGCTTTTGGTGAGTTCTTGATGTTGCAGATCTTCTGCAGCATTTCTGCACCTATTAGCTAAAATAATTTACTTTTTTCCATCATTTTTTTACATACATTTTTGATGCTGTGGTATTTGTCTCTTTTTGGTTTGTCATGTTTTAACTTACAGTTGTAAGGGGTATACCGGGATTATGTAATACTCCACTCCCTTCTTCAGTGTTGACATTTCCTTTGCCTTGATTTGAATAAAGGTATATACTTGTTTTGATATGTATAGTAGTTCTGATATAGGGAAAGTGCAGTACCCAGGTAGTCCACAAGATGGAGTGCTGACAGTCTCTAGCTAGTTTATTCTCTGTACATAGTTTATTATAGGAAGGGACAGCTGCAGTTAAGAGAGGGAGGAGTTTCTCTAGGAGTCAGTCGTGCCAGGGTGCCCAAACCGTCTGGATGGGCTATAGAGCCCAGGATAGAAGCAATGATCAAGCAATGTTCTAAGTTGGAGCCCAGCCATCCAGTGCCATTAGGACAGAACAGCAGAAGTGTGAACTGGAGCTGAAAGGAATAACACGGCAGTGCAGATGGGCAGGTCGCTCACCATGTGGCAGCTTATACCATGGGCAGATGCCCTCATATCCGGGGGAAACGGCTAAGGGAACCACCAAGCAAAGTAGTTCTGGACAGGGAGGACACTGAGGAACTGTATGATATGGTCCGACCTGGGCACATGGTGTATGACAAAGAAAGGAGTGCAGGGAGAGAGGAAGAAGTGTGCATAATGGAACCTGTTGATGATGCTGTCATAAATATGGATGTGCTGTGTAAGGAACTCAGTAAAGTTGTTTATTTGAAAGTTGAAATGGACTGTGTCTTGATTTCTGCAAAGCTGCCTAGAGGGAGCCTACAGGATCGCCGAGTAGACCCTGACGGTGCCGAAAGTGGAGCCACAGGTATGCTGAGCAATGAGTACTGTCTTCATGTGATGGGAGACCGCGACATGAGCACACATATGCTCTCGGCCATGATTATGGCCCTGTTTCTGCCCCTTACACAGTGTCCATCATTGGGTGTTCCCCCTGTTTAGTGCGGGTTCCAGCAATGAGCCCGCACTTTTTTATGACAGCGGCATTAACATGCTCATGCCAGAAACATGCCACAAACCACACCCATTGGCACCCCTGTTACATGACGGCGGATTACCTATAGGTTTGCATGATAACCCAGGGTCTGCAGGAGACCCCTGTGATTGTCATTGCCGGATAGCTATGACTGCCACCATGTGGTCGGCACTCATATCAAGTGAGCTTTTCTGCTACAAAGAGCTGTGCTGCAGCCCTACTCTGTTAAGCATTCAGAACAGCCCGATCTATCAATATATAATAGGAATTAATCCGATCGGTAAATGGTGTAAAATCAAAATGCCAGAATTACTTTTCTTGGTCCCTGCAACATTGCATTAAAATACAATAATGTGAGATCAGAAAATTGTACCTACTCCCAAATGGTGTCAATAAAAGCTTGGCACTCAAAAAATAAGCCCTCAACCAGCCCAAGATCCCGAAAAATGGAGAATCTATGGGTCTCGGAAAATACCAACTTTTTTTTTCCAAATTTTGGAATTTTTTTTACCACTTAAATTAAAAAGAATGTATACATATTTGGTATCTGCGAGCTTGTAATATCCTGAGTAATTATAATGGCAGGTCAGATTTTTTATTTAGTGAAAATGGTAAAAATTAAATAAATAAATAAATTGTAGAATTGCACTTTTTTAAAAAATTTCACTGCACTTTGAATTTGTTTCCCGTTTTCCAGCACACTTTTTGGTAAAATCAATCATGTCGTTCAAAAGTACAACTCGGCCAGCAAAAAACAAGCAAAGCCATATTGACAGAAAAATAACTAAGTTATGGCTCTGGGAATAAGGGGAGCAAAAACAGAGACACAAAAATGGAAATACCCTTGGTCCTTAAGGGGCTAAATAAAGCTGTTTTGCTTTTGATACTTTCTGGTATTTGGGTTTAACAAAACTTTATTGATACAGTCAAGTGAAGAATGCATGCGCTTTTAGCACATTTTCACAGCAGAAAGCACTAAATTCACATGTGATTTTACTTGCAAATTTTCAACATCTAATGCAATTTTATGCGGAAAATCCACACATATAACAAGAAAGTAACATGTGGCAGATTTAAAAAAAATGCACCACAGGTCAGTTTACACAACATAAAAAGAAACATAGTGGGCAAATTTTTTTTAGAAATCCCATTCAATTTACTGAAACTAGATGCTTTTTTTGTGGGAACATAACCATAGGCTTAAAAGGCTCATTACATCCCTTGATAAATGTATTGAGGGATGTAGATTTCAAAACAGGGTCACATCTTGGATATTTTGTTTATTATTTTTTTCCTATACAACGGTCAGACAATTTTTTGCAATTCCCCTAATTACACCTTAAGTTCGAATGGTGTTCTTTGATTCCTCAGCCCTGAAGAATTTCCTGTTAAAAGGATAGGATCACATACAGGGTATTTATTAGAGATGAGTGGATATTCGGAAATTCAAATTCATTAACCCTGCCAAATTACCCTCCAAAATTTGATTTGTAGTGAATAAATTTGTACAAGTGTCAGTACTGGAAAGCTTGTGATTGCTCGGAAAATACTTAGGGCAGAGAGAGAGCCTTTTTGACCATAAGAGATTACATTTTACAGGAGAGAAAGACAGAAGGAGGACACCGCTGACTATATAAACTCATAATCTACAGGAGAGAGAGGACCCCATTGACCATAAGAGCCTGCAGTCTACAGGAGAGAGGACCTCACTGATCATAGGAGCTTACACTCTACAGGAGAGAGAAGGAGAGGACAATGGTGACCATAAGAGCTTATGCAGCGCCCCAGAGTCCTGGTCGTTGCAGTACTGATGCTCCGCCGCTAAGGAGGGCTATGGTACGTCTGATGGCACTGAAGGGGTTCACCTGACCAGGTATCACAGACACCAATACACTTCACAGTCTGGCCTCCAGGGGGAGCTAAGGGTACTATGTATTAGGCCACTCCTCACAATCTGGTAAAACTGGGGGTTGGATAGGAAGTTAGAGAGAAGCTGACTGGGAATCGAACAGGCAACACCCTGTGGCAGAGGGTGTTGCGGGGAGAGACTCAGGGGGGTCCCTGTCAGGGGTGGGATCCTGACAGAGGCCTAGCGAACAGAGAGAACGTTACGGGACCGCGCCTGCACGAGATAGCGGCGGTGCCCTAAGAAGGGACAAGAAGCGAGGTCTATTGTGCTTAGTGAGAAACGAGAAACAGACACAACAGTTGTGGGGACTATCCCGTAAGCACAGCAGGGGAGGACCACAACACACAAGCGCTAGAAGGTAGGCACAGATTTCCACCTGCAAAGGGAACTCTGCAGGTGCCATCAGACCGGCCGGACTTGCGCAGCCCGGTTAACCGTATTCCGGACTGAGGATCCTGAAGCCTTCAGTAAAGAGGTAAAGAGACTGCAACCTGGTGTCCTCGTTATTTCCTGCGATCTGCACCGCACCATAACATCGTCACCATACCTTCACCTTTATTGTACGCCCCTCAACAGGGTCACGGACTTGGCCTAGCCACCGTGACAACCCCAGAGCAGAGACTCAGGGGCCCGGTACCGGGTACCCCTCGGCCCTGCGGCAGTGGGGGCGCTACAACTTGGCATCACGAACAGGATCTACTTAAGCCTGAAGAATCAAGTCATGTGTGCATTGGAACTGTGCTTTATTGTGCTTGGACTGTGACTTATTGCAAAGACTGTGCAGTGCCACTTGCCGCCAAAAACCGCCGCCATTACAGCGCTGAGGAGAGCGCAGGAGAAGAAGAGGGGCGTGGAGTAGGCGTGGACCGGCTGAAGAGCGCGAAAGACAATGGCCGCCCAGTCTAAATATTTCTGCACGTGAGGACGTGTCCGTCAGCAGCCGAGATCCGCCTCCTGATTCTCAATGGTGGGCGGAGACAGAGAAAACGAAACCGCCCACGAAGGAGAGAGCGGGAAAAAGACCAGGAAGCGACCCATGCGGAGGACGCCATGACGAGTCGCTCAGACCAGGAATGCGGGGTTGAAGCCGAAGACTCCCCCAGCCACCCGGATGAGCCCAGCGGCCAGCTCTCCGTGATTGGGGCCGGCCTCCTGCAAATGGAGATGGAGGGCCTGATCGAACAACTCCTCCAGCTGCGGACGGAGGCGCCAGCGGAGGACCTTCTAACGTCGGACCCTGCGTTGCTGCCGGAACCCCAGCCGACGCTCCCATTGACCATACCGCCAGCGGAGCCGACCGAGGAGGAGGGACACGCACCGACTGGTGAGTCCGCCGACCCTGTCCCGCTGGCTGAGGGTCTGTTGGTAGGCCCCGTCGCGGCACCCGCTCTCCCTGGGACCCATAGACTCCAGCGCTTGTTACCGTGGGAGGAGACAACGGGTATGGAACACTTCTTGAAAGCCCCGATTCCACCAATTACCCCGCTGAGTGAGGTCCATGCGGAGCGTACAGTGTGCTGCTGGGTGAACCCAGGACCCGACCTCATGGGGTTCCCCGGGGTGAAGACACGGGAAGGGGAGATGGTGCAGGCCCTGAGCTGGGAGGAATACCAGGTCCAGCTGGAACAGCAGTGGGGGGAGAAGGAAAGGGCGTACCAGGCCGGGCTAGAGGCCTACCACCAAAAGGACTTGGCGGTCAAGGACCAGGCCCGCAAGGACCCCATCGCTCACCAGGCCCCGCACAGGCAGGGCACCGTTGTCGCCTTCAAGCTCCGCAGAGGCTGGGGCTTTATAAAAGAGCCGGGCCTGTACGCTGAAGTCTTTGTCAACCGGCGGGATGTGGAGTCTCATCTCAGAGAGGGCCACCCAGACCGGGATCTCTACCCGGGGGACGAAGTTACTTATACCAGGCACTTTGGGGAAAAGGGGTGGTTCGCCCTGAATGTCCATAAGAAGCAAAACCTCGTGACACCCCCGACTAAGGCGCCAGTGAAGCTGACCCCCGTGGCAAAGGTGCCCCCTTGTGATCCGCCCATGATCATCACCAAAACCACTGAGGTCACTCCGACGTACACCATTATCAAAACCACGACCTGCAACATTGTCACCTCAACCACTGTCGTGGCCAAGGGGGCGTCTTCTCAGGTGGTCAGTGCACCAGCTGCCCCAGAACGGAAGACGGTGGGCACGCAGACCCCCAGATGGGACGGCGCTCCCCCTTACGCCCAGGCGGCGGGCAATACCCAAAGGGGTTGCCTCCGCCGGTGCTGCCTCCTGTGTGGTTCAAGTAAACGTTCTAATCTTCCGAACATGTAAATAGTTAACTGTTTGTCCTCTCGCTGCTATGACCCGATCAGGGTAACTCTTAAAGGGATCCCTTTGTTTACCCGGGATCCCTTCTTCTGCTTTTTGTTTTTGATTTCCTGTCTTATTGTTGAACGAACTGCTGGATCATGAACACTGCATGATTACAAACTCCTTGTAAATAGTTTGCACCTTCTTAAAGGTGCCCTCTACTGGTTTTATAAAAGAAAGGACTCTTTGCGAAGAAACTGTTCCCGGAAGCAGTACTGGAGTCCTTGCTGCACACGGACTTGCAGCTTGAGAAGTTGCACTACTCATAGAGACTTGGTCCCCTCTTAAAGGGAACGTTCACCCATAGCACTTAAAGTATAATGATGCCTTAAGAGAAATAGTGACAATGCTTACATTTAAAGTTATATGTAGTCAGACAGTTGATAGTAAGAAATGTTTAATAATGTGTTAGAGAATGAGGACAGGAAGTGAACCTGTACGGGGTTAGTCGGCGAGTCCTTCTAGGAGCCATACAGAGATGGATCGGTGATCCTGAACTGAGAGATGGATGATACGTTCTATACTGTGTATAGTAGCAGAAAGGCAGTAGGCCCGGGCGGAAAGGGGCAGTCCTGTAACAGAACGAGAGGCAGTAGGCCTGGGGCAGATAGACAGGCGGTCATGCAGATGTAAAGGTGGAAAATGAAGAAAAAGTTGATTAGCCTTAAAATGTTTTATAAGAAGGTCTTTAGTGGATTTAGCGTGTACGTCATTAAAGGCAACATTAAATTATTGTTCAAAAATTTGCACTTAGTAGAATACCCGGTTGGGTAAGAAAAAGTTATTTGTAGTATGTTATTTAAAATATTTAACCATGTTTGTAACGTTCAAGTGTCCTCACCTCCCATAAAGGGAAGCTCTGTTCAAACTTACTTATTGTTATTGCATTTCAAAATTGTATGTCTTTTTGCTGACATGTATTGTTGTTTTCTTCCCAGTCCAGGAGTACTGGATTTAACCGGGGGGGGGGAGTGCAGCGCCCCAGAGTCCTGGTCGTTGCAGTACTGATGCTCCGCCGCTAAGGGGGGCTATGGTACGTCTGATGGCACTGAAGGGGTTCACCTGACCAGGTATCACAGACACCAATACACTTCACAGTCTGGCCTCCAGGGGGAGCTAAGGGTACTATGTATTAGGCCACTCCTCACAATCTGGTAAAACTGGGGGTTGGATAGGAAGTTAGAGAGAAGCTGACTGGGAATCGAACAGGCAACACCCTGTGGCAGAGGGTGTTGCGGGGAGAGACTCAGGGGGGTCCCTGTCAGGGGTGGGATCCTGACAGAAGCCTAGCGAACAGAGAGAACGTTACGGGACCACGCCTGCACGAGATAGTGGCGGTGCCCTAAGAAGGGACAAGAAGCGAGGTCTATTGTGCTGAGTGAGAAACGAGATCAACGCAACAAGGAGAAATACCAGTAGGAGTCGTGCTGGAAGACGAGGCAACATCCTACTAAGGCGCGTAGCCGGTGGCCGGAACGCCGAGGAAGTACTAGGCTCCAAGCAGTACTTCAAACCTACGGCAGGACAGTCAGCTATAGGCGGGCTGTCTCACACAAATCACCTACGAAGACACAGGGGGCAACAACAGGAGAAGGGCGACACTAGGGTCCAGGAAGAGCTCCGAGCCTACCCGTCATACGGGTGCATCCTAGCCATATCATCTGGGGGACGAAGAAGAACATCAGAATCGAGTTGAGAGGGAACACGAGAAACAGACACAACAGTTGTGGGGACTATCCCGTAAGCACAGCAGGGGAGGACCACAACACACAAGCGCTAGAAGGTAGGCACAGATTTCCACCTGCAAAGGGAACTCTGCAGGTGCCATCAGACCGGCCGGACTTGCGCAGCCCGGTTAACCGTATTCCGGACTGAGGATCCTGAAGCCTTCAGTAAAGAGGTAAAGAGACTGCAACCTGGTGTCCTCGTTATTTCCTGCGATCTGCACCTCACCATAACATCGTCACCATACCTTCACCTTTATTGTACGCCCCTCAGCAGGGTCACGGACCGGGTCTAGCCACCGTGACAACCCCAGAGCAGAGACTCAGAGGCCCGGTACTGGGTACCCCTCGGCCCTGCGGCAGTGGGGGCGCTACACTTACACTACAGGAGAGAGAGGACCCCACTGACCATAAGAGCTTACAGTCTACAGGAGAGAGAAGGAGAGGACAATGGTGACTGGAGCACCCCCAGGATGGGCAATGGGGTACTCGGCACCGGGTCCCTCTGTATGGGTTCTGGGGATGTCATGGTGGCCCGACCCGGTCCGTGGCCCTGCTAAGGGGCGTCCAATTAAAGGTGAAGTTTGTACGGTGTTCGTGACACCACCTGTGGTATTCGGTCAGGATGACCGACGCTGCTGAAGGGTCCACTGGGGTGATGTTATGGCAGCAAGATGATGTACCTTCCCACAGGTGAAGTATGTCCCCAGGGCTTCCCAGTAGAATAGATGGTAATGATGTAGGATGCAGTAAATAACAAGGACACAAGGTTGCAGTCTCTTTACCTTTTACTGAAGATTTCAGCGTCCGCCGTCCAGAGCACTGTTCACAGGGCTGGCTGAATCTAGCCGGTCTGAAGGCACATCCAGAGTTCCCTTTGCAGGTGGAAATCAGTAGCCTTCCTACTAGCGCCTGTGTGTTGTAGTACCTCCCTGCTGAGCACCACGGGATAGTCCTCTCAACTGTCGTGTATGTTTCTGATATTCTCTCTCTCCATCCCCCAGATGGTATGGATAGGACGACCCGTATGACGGGTTAGGCCTGGAGCTATTTTATAGGGACCCTAGTGACGCCCCTCTCCCACAATTTGCCTCCGTTGTCTTCATTAGGTTTAAAGGTCGGGCAGCCAACTTGGAATTAACTGTCCTGCCGTGTTTCAAAGTAATGCGTAGAGCCAATTACTCCCTTGGTGTTCCGGCCACCGGCTACGCGCCTCAGAAGGATGTTGCCGATCTTAAGGCAGGACTCCTCCTGCTATTATCTTCTTGTGCTGTGATCTCGTTTCTCACTTCTCCACAATATACTTTGCTTCGTGTCCTTTCTTAGGATGCTGCCGCAATGAGGTGCAGGCGCAGCTCCGTAACTGTCTATCTCGTGCTTAGCTTCTGTCAGGATCCCATCCCTGACAGAGGTCCTCTGTCTGCAGCTCAGATGTTCCTCCTTCTCCCCCTGTCTGCCTGACAGGTCTTCTCTGGGTCTCACCCAGGCAGCTTCTCTCCTTACTTCCTATCCAACCCCCAGTTTTACCCGAGTGTGAGGAGTGGCCTAATAGATAGAACCCTTTGCTCCCCCTGGTGGCTGGAGTGTGAAGTGTAGTGTGTGACTGTGATACTTGGTCAGGTGAACTCCTTTAGTACCATCAGACGTAACATCACTCCCCCTGATGGAAGAGCGACATTACTGCAACGACCAGGACTCTGGGGCGCTGCACGACCATAAGAGCTTACACTCTACAGGAGAGAGAGGACCCCACTGACCATAAGAGCTTACAGTCTATAGGAGAGAGAGAAGGAGAGGACAATGGTGACCATAAGAGCTTGCACTGTACAGGAGAGAGAGAGGACCCTGCTGACCATAAGAGCTTACATGCTACAGGAGAGATAGAACTCCACTGATTATAAGAGTGCACACTCCTCATGAAACTCTCGTTGGGTTGCCTGGGCACTTGGAGTCCCCTTTATTTGGGCTGGAACCATTAATTTGATCATGCTGTACGATTGTTTAAATTAAATTATATATTTGGGAGCTTTTTCTCTGGTATGTGTGATTCCAGTCACCAATTTGTATTTATTGGATGCCTAGCATTACAATATTCATTTATGCTTATTCATTATTGCTGGCCCCACTATGTATATATTTTTCTACGTTATTATTATTATTTTTATTAGTATCATTCACCTTTGATTATTGTACCTTCTTTTTATTTATATATACTTTATTAATCTACTTACCATTTCTTCATGCATGTCCATCTGCGTTGTGCCACCCCTTGGGGCCTTTTATTGTCCCGCCAATTTTTCCTTTTGTTTGGTTCTTGACTAGGGTTGAGCGAAACGGGTCGGCAATTTTCAGAAGTCGCTGACTTTTGGCAAAGTCGGGTTTCATGAAACCCGACCCCTGTGTGGGGTCGGCCATGAAGTCGGCGATCTTCTGAATCTGGAATCGGAATTCCGATACCGATTCCCGATATGTTTAAGATATCGGGAATTGGTATCGGAATTCAGATTTAAGTGTAAAATAAAGAATTAAAATAAAAAATATCGCTATACTTACCCTCTGACGGGCCCTGGTACTAACCGGGAACCTTCCTTCCTTAGAATCAGCCTTCCAGGACCCTGCGGTGACGTCACGGTGACGTCGCAGCTTGTGATTGGTCGCGCGGCCGCCCATGTGACCGCTCGCGCGACCAATCACAAGCCGTGACGTCACCGTGACGTCACCGAAGGTCCTGGAAGGGCTGATTCTTAGGAAGGAAGGCTGCTGGAATGAAGCCGAGGGTGAGTATATTCCTATTAGTTATATACTCACCCTCGGACACGCCCTGCTTCTTTCCGGCAGCCTTCCTTCCTAAGAATCAGCCCTTCCAGGACCTTCGGTGACGTCACGGTGACGTCGCGGCTTGTGATTGGTCGTGCGAGCGGTCACATGGGCGGCCGCGCGACCAATCACAAGCCGCGACGTCACCGTGACGTCACCGCAGGGTCCTGGAAGGCTGATTCTAAGGAAGGAAGGTTCCCGGTTAGTACCAGGGCCCGTCAGAGCGTAAGTATAGCGATATTTTTTATTTTAATTCTTTATTTTACACTTAAATATGGATCCCAGGGCCTGAAGGAGAGTTTCCGCTCCTTCAGACCCTGGGAACCATTGGAAACCCAATGCACTGCATTGGGTTTCGAGTTTAGGCCGACCCCGACTTTTTTATAGGATCGGCCGATTTCACTCGACCCGACTTTTGAAAAAGTCGGGTTTCGTGAAACCCGACCCGATCCTATAAAAGTAAAGGTCGCTCAACCCTATTCTTGACCTTTCATGAATTCATTGTACTGTATTTTTTATATGTTTCTATCTATTTTTCAATAAAGTTGTTCACTTTTGCATTTGTGTATGGTTTAGTCACGCTTCTTATGTTAGGGTCTTTACACTACAACAAAACTAAAAGATATTAACTGGAATACAGGTTGATATGCATGCAATGTGAAATAGCAATAATGCATGAAAATAACATAGGATACTTAGTTAACATTGTTTTGAGCAAAAAAAAGTGAATGCCATTCCACCACGTCAAGGTGACCCTATTTGGGACATTTCTAACCTCTCGTGTTAAAACCTTACCAATGTCAAATGATGCAAATATAGTGGCCAAGCAAGATCGGGTCTTTACACTACAGAAGAGATAGAATTACCAAGTGACTGTTATGGTTTAGGAGTCGGAAATGGTGCCGGGCAAATGTTTTTTTTCTCGCAAACTGTGTATCGAATCCACAAACTTCAGAAAATTCGATTCAAACTTGATACTCTGCGGATCAATCCACTCATCTTTATTATTTCTAAAAAAAGGAAAAATATCATAATAATTGACAAAATTGTCCATTTACATTGGCACAAACTTTGCACACCATAACATATCATTGGAAATAAATTAATTTTACTCTGCAAAATGCACTCAGTAGTAATAACTCACAAAAAAATATCCCTTTATGAAAGCCGTTAAGGAGTATAGTTTCCAAAATGGGGTCACTTCTTGTGGGCTTCTTTTATTTTTTTTCTCCTAAAAGCCTCATAGATTGCCAAGCAGTGCCACTTGAGAATTAAAAAGGTCCCTAGAAAAATAAGTTTCTGGAAGTTTGTTAAAAGTATGAAAACGTGCTGTGAAATGGATGTATAAAAATCAGTCCCAAGATAAAGCAGACATAATGAAATTGATAATTCTTGAGAAGAAAAAAACAAAAACAGAAACATCATGATTACATACCCTGCAGTAAAAAATAAATAGCATAATGCATAAAAATAATATACAGTCTTTAGTTAAACTGTTTTGATCAAAAAAATGCAAAAGCCATCCCACCTCTTTACGATGACCGTAATTGGGACAGTCCTAATGCTAATATTAAAAACTTAACCGTTTGTCAAGTGACATGCTGTAGATAAGGATTGAGAAGGACTGAGCCCAACTAGTGGACACACAGCCAAGGGAGACCACATCAATAATGCCCAGCTCAAGAGATAGGCTGGTCAAACCTTTATATGCACATGATGCAGATAGAAATAAACCCAAAGGTATGATCTGGAATATAAATTGGTGTGCATGCAGTACGTAAGCGCATGTTCACACTAGCCACTGAACAGAAAAAACAAAGACAGAAACATAATGATTAAATACCATGGCCTGCCTTTCTCTTGAGCTGGGCATTATTGATGTGGCCTCCCTCGGCTGTGTGTCCACTAGTTGGGCTGAATGACTTGATTAGGGGATAAACAGTAGTATTCGGCACAGGTACAGAGCTGTAGAGTTCCATTCTACATTTTGCTTTCAACCGGACGCTACAAAAGATTTCACAAGATCGGTGGAGGCTCGGAGTGTCGGACCCTCACCCATCTCATATTGATGACCTGTGTTATGGCTAAAGTGGCAATTGTTTAGTCTCTGGTAACCCCTTAAGGGTCTTTTTAGCAAGTGGCCGTTTATTGATTTGCTATTTAGCTTCACTAGCATTAATAGTAGATGCCTCAAGTATATCTGATATGTCTATTTGATGGTTTAACAACTTTAATTAATATTTTTTAAAGTAAATAGCTCCCATCATTAATAAGAATGTTCATCTCATGACAGCAGTGTAACTAATGACCATTTTGTAATTCCTTTTACAAGTTTTAATTTCTTACGTCAACTGTTTTAGACTTAGAGTATTAAGACTATGCAGATATGAGAGTGTCAGTAATTTTGTTTTAAGTTATAATTCATTGACCTTCTTATTAATTATGGTTTCATACCAGCCTATGGTTAGTTTTAATTTTGAAGCCTTAGATTGAAATGGTTCCTTGGGGATTTCGTGTAACTGATTATTACCTGGCTCCAATTGGTAAATCTTGCAGGATCATTAATTAAATGGATAGAACGGTTACTTTGTTGGATTCTTAGATTGATTATTGAATTATATTCTATGGCAATAACCACTTAACTTTGAAGCAATGTGAAACCTGATAGGCAATTTGTGTAAAACTTGAAAATAAACATACCGGTTATTTGCCACCAATTATAACACATGGAACTGGGAAAGATGATTAACTTATGGATTTCTCCTTACCCATCAATTTAGAAAAAATAGAAATTTCATCCAAAAGACTAATTGCTTTACAATCACTCAGTGTAACATAATTTTAATTTGAGGAGATTATTTTAAGATATTTTTCTTTAGATGAAGAGTGAAAATGTTCTCCTTGAAAAATAATGATCTGTTAATTGACATACGCGGTTAACTAGGCATAACATAAGATTTCTACATATTTAATTCAGCTATGATGAACTTTCAAGTTACTTTCAAGTTGTTTATGTGGACAAAAAATGAAAAGCAAAGTGTAAACCTCATTTTAGGACACTCAAAACTGTTTAAAGGGGTTGTCTCATCTAAAGCATACATTCTTTTAAAGGCCTATATTCATTGTGGAAGGGGGTTATTTCAAAGGTATAGAGACTTTCTATCATGAAATAAGGAGTAAAGAGCTATAAAACACTAAATAAAGTGTACAGATAGTGTTTGACAGCACAGCAGTGAAGAATGATTAACATCTATTTACCCATAATCACATGCGGTGAAGTCATACACGTCTTTTCAGGGCAGTTAGAGGATTTTCACTACTTTTGATTTGTAGTGAATTGATTAATCGATAATTAAATTATTTTCTTGGAATTTTGAAAGATTTGCTCATCCCAAGTAAATATTGATCAATGTATACCAGAAATACTCCACAAGTTCTGCCTTTTAGCCATCACAATTTGGTTCCCATCAAAGTTGCTCAGATCCTTACATTCTTCCTGCTTCTAACACTGTAACTTTAATGGCAATCCGTCCTCAAGATTTCACAGCCTAAACTATTTATATACATGTAGCTCTTTCAAAATCAAGCCCAACAATATCTTTACATGGCCAGTCTGTTCCTGAGAAATCAGTGTTTGAATGGTTAAGCAAATGATCTGAAGTCTTTGGCACTCCAGCTCTATGGCTCATTTGCTTGAAGTCATACAGTGTAGAAAATTTCAGTCAAACAGGAGGAAAATGTCAGTCAAACAGGAGGAAACAGCATTGGGTGGAGAGATCTGGAGTGACAGATGCTTCAGATAATTTGCATATCAATTCAAAAGTTGATGTCTCAGTAATGAGGGAACAGACTGGCCTTGTATAGATATTGTTAGACTTGATTTTGAAAGAGCTACATGTGGAGCGCCCCCCCACGGGACAGCGGGGTACTCGGTATCGGGTCCTGTCTTAAAGGGGATGTCACAGTGCCTTGACCCTGTCCATGGCTCTGGGCGCTCAATTAAAGGGGAATGGTCTTTAAAGGGATTTGTATTGTCTATTGTTCGTGACGCCACCTGTGGTGTTCAGTCAATGGTGACCGACTCTGCTTAAAAGGGTCCTCTGGGGTGATGGTATGCAGCAAGATGGTGACGCTTCCCACAGGTGAAGCAGGGTCCCCAGGGCTTCCCAAATGTAGGGCACCGATGGTGATATAGCAAAGAACAAGGACACAGGTTTGCAGTTCTTACCTGGTTTACTGATGGTAGTAGTAGTCCTCCGTCCAGGGTACCAAGTGCAGCGTAGCTGTGGTCTGGCCGGCTTGGAGGCAATAGAAGATCCCTCTCCCAGGTGAGGTCCCTAAACCTTTTCTACTTGCGCTATTTAGTTGATTAGGTCCCTGCTGCTTGAAGCTCAGTGCAAGTCCCCTCTCTCCAGTCTTAAGACAGATGTCTGTACGATAGGCAGTTCGAGCCTGTTTATAGGATCCCTATCATGACCCAGGCTCTAAGGTCACTGCTTCACCTCAGACTTGATGCAGGCAATTGACATACAGTCCTATGCCTTCTGGTTCTGCCATGCGTGCTGGAAAACAACATGACCTCGGGCTCCCGGTATCCAGTTTCCGCGCTCTAACTCCTAGGGTGTCCTTCCATTGTTCCCCTCCTGAGCCTCTTCCTCCTCTGTGCTTCTTCTCTCTAAGCTACTCCACTATTCAACTCTACTTCAGATTCTCCTTCTTTCCAGGGGTAGCAGCTCCTTCGTGGCTGCTCGGCCCCTACGTCTGCTCCAGACGTCCTTCTACTCTCAGACTCACTACTAAACTGCATGGCTCCTCCTCCAGATCAGGATACATAAAGTATAAGGAAGCTCCCTTGAATTTGGGTCCTGAGCTCCCCCTCCTGGCCTAGATTCAGATGTGTTGAATGCGAGTGCCTTACCTGATAGAGAGAATCTCCCTTGCCTCCAATCGTGACATCACCCTCCCCGAAAGGAAGGCAACATCACTGCAACAACCGGTTACCTGGGGTGTTGCACATGCACATATAATTTTTTTGGAGTGTGAAATCTTACAGACTCCCTTTAAGAATTGACTTTTCACATATTCACTTCACTTTATTTTACTAAACATCTGTCGTCGTTAGCTCAGTTTATTGTAAATACAGCTGAAATATTCATCTTTCTGTTTGATGGATATAGTATAAGTGCTGGTATTAATCTGCTACTAATTTGGATGTGCATAATTTTATAACAGCAGCAACTGCAGGGTCAATAATTTGTAGGAATATAATCCTCTACCGTTCTACTTGGCTTTACATATCCGGAGCTGAATTGAACAAAATAACCAACTATGGGATAGAAAATAATTTTACAATTCTCAAAAGTAAAGAAAAGTTGATGCTATAAACTACATGGACAGAAGAAATGGGACATCTACACATTATACCTACTTTACAGGAGCTTTTCTAATTCCATAGACATTAATATAGAGTTTGTCCCTATGTGGCTGAAACAGCTTCCAGACTTTCTAAAAAACTTGGTGTCTGTTGAAATTTTGCCTAAAATTTCAACCAAATAACATTTACTAGCTTAGGCACTAATGTTGAATGAGAGGGCTCGACTCACAAATGTTCATTCCAATTGTGTTTCATGAGGTTAGGTTTGGGGCTATGTGAGGGGCCAGTCAAGCTCTTCCATAACAAACCCACCCAACTGTGCCATTACAACCTTGTTTTGTGCACTGCGGCACAATCACGCTGGAATAAAAAAGGACCATCCCCAAACCACAAAGTTGAAAGCATATAATTGAACAAAATATCTCGTATTCTGATGCATTAAGATTTTCTTTCACTGGAACTAAGGGAAAACCATGAAACACAACCCCAATACATTATCCCTACTTCATCAAACTTTACAGCAGACACAATGCAGTCAAGCAGGTAACATTCTCCTTGTAGTCACCAAATCCAAACTCATCCATTAGATACCAGAAAGAGAAGTGTGATCCATCACTGCACAGAACATGTATCCTCTGATCCAGAGATCCTGTGTTGACTGCTTTACATCATGCCATCTGATGCTTTACACTTGGCATTGTGCTTGGTGATATAAAGCTTGCATGTAACTGCTCAGCCAATGAAGCCCACACCACAAAGCTTCCAGCACAGTTTTTGTGTAGATGTTAATCCTAGAGGTCATTTGGACCATGCAGTTATCGCGTCAGCAGATGGTTATTTTTAACGACCTTCAGCTCGATTTTGAATCATGGCAACTTAATGGAGGAATGCTCTTTGCAAGATAGGTCCAAAAGGATCTTCTCCGCTATTATCTTGATAGTATCAAGGCATGGGTTTCTGGTCTTCCTCTTCTGCCTTGTTCTTTCTATTCTTCCGACCATGATGTCCTTCGCCAGTGATTTCTCTCTCTGTGTATGATGTGTCCAAAGTAGGCACTTCATAGCTTGGTGATCCTTGCTTCAAATTAAATGTCTGGCTTGAGTTGTTCTAAAATTGATTTGTTTGTTCTTGTCATCTATGGTATCGATAATATACTTCTCCAGCACCACATTTTGAAGGCATCAATTTTTCTTCTGCCTTGCTTCTTTATCGTTCAGGTTTCGTATCAGTATGTTACCACCAAAAAGACCAAATTATGTACAAACTGTGTCTTTGATGACAATAAAATGTTCCTCAATTTGAAGACCTTGTCCAGTGACTTCATTGTTGACTTGCCAATAGCAATTTTCCTATTGACTTTTGATGTCTTCCCTGCATCTTGAGTTCTCATCGATTCGAGTAGGTTGAAGTGGTTTACAACTTTTAGTTCATTGCCATCCATCTCAAATATACCCTATGTACCATGACCTATGTCTTCTCTACTATGTACATTTATATATGTATGTACATTTACAGAGGGTAAAATAAGCATTGAACTCATTACCAATTTTCAAAGTAAATATATTTCTAAAGGTGGTATTGACATTAAATTCTCACCAGATGTCAGTAACAATCCATCCAATCCACACAGGCAAAGAAATCAAACCATACAGTATATGCCCATAAATTAAATTATGTGTAATAATGAGAAATTACACAGAGAAAAAGTATTAAACACGATTTCTGAAATGTTATCAATACTTTGTACAATAGTCTTTGTTGATGATGACAGCTTCAAGATGCCTCCTGTATGAAGAAACTAGTGGCAAACATTGCTCAGGTTTGATATTGGCTCATTCTTCCACATAAACACTCTTTAAATCCTGAAGGTTACGCGGGTTCCATCTATGAACTTGGAACTTTTGTTCCTTCCATAAATGTTCTATTGGATTCAGATCTGGTGACTGGCTTTCTCTGAAGCCAAATGAAAGTTTCTTTAGCAGTGTGTTTTTGATTGTCTTGCTGGAATGTCCATCCTCGCTTTATTGTCATCATTCTGGTAGATGAAGAATGTCTCGGTACATTTGTCTATTCAATCCTTCAAATTATATGAAGTTTGCCTGTGTCTTATCCTGGAAAACAGTCCCACCACACAGTTCCCACCTTCAAATTTCACTGTTGGTATGGTGTTTTAACAAGGCAAGTATTATGGCATCCAAAGAGTTCAATTTTGGTCTCATCTGACCAGACTATAATTTACCAGTATTTCACAGGCTTGTTCAAATGTTGTTGAGAAAACTTTAAATGCACTTGAACATGCTTTTTATTCAGCAATGGAGGTCTTGAGTGGTGAGCGTGTATACAGGCTATAGAGGTTACATTACGTATAGGTTTCTCCAAGTCTTTTTTTAGCTCTTCACAGATGGTCCTTGGTTCTTAGACAACTCTTCTGATAATTCTTTCCATTCCTCTGAAACTTTGCAGGCAGCACCTTGCTGTGGTGAAATGATTTTCTTTCCACTTCCAGATAATGGCCCCAACAGTGCTCACTGGAACTTTCAACAGTTTCAAAATTCTTCTGTCAATGCCATCAGTATATTTTGCAACAATAAGATTGCAAAGGTCTTGAGACAGCTCACTGGTTTTACCCATCATGAGATGTTTTTTGTATGGCAACATGTTTTTATAGGCTGTCAGCAGTTGAGCCAGTTGATATTATTTTTCATAAGTGGCAGGATTTCAGCTGGTGTCATTACTTTCTGTGGCTTTTTTCACCACTCTTGCTGCATGTGTTCAATACTTTTTCCATGTGTCATTTCTCATTATTACACATAACTTCATTTATGGACATTAATGATTTGATTTCTTTGCCAGTGTGGATCGGATGGGTTGATACCAACATCTGGTGAGAATTTTCATTTCAAGGGCACCTTTATTTATGAAGAAAATAGGTGACATGTTTAATACTTATTTCACCACTGCATCTATATAAATTCCTGCGGTTTCTTCCTCTTTTTAGTAATACCACTTACAGGAGATTAAGTAATATTTAGTAGAGAGGAAAAGTCATGAACTGACTTGTTACACAGGTGATGTTTTATTATAGGACTTTATAGGACTAAGCTGTTATCAGTGAGCTCTTTACTACCAGCCATTATATTACATATTAGTAAAGTCAAACGACATGGTGAGGGGTTGGATGTTATACACCGGAGGTGAGGGGCCAGATGTTATACACCTTGAGAATTGGGACTGAATGAAAAACCTAAATGATATGATTAATTTGCCTGTCCCAGTTTGTTTGTCCATATAGTATATGTGTATAGATATGTACACCCAATAGTAATGTGAATAGCAGCTTGAGTGGGATTTGCTAGCATTACAAAATTACGTCCAACAGAAGAAAGTAACATACTCTATGACACTGTAGGATGTAATTCAGGATTTTATGGCACCATACAAAATCATACACTAAAATTATTTATAACTAGTGATGAGTGAATATACTCGTTACTCGAGATTTCTCGAGCACGCTCGGAGGTCCTCCGAGTATTTTTTAGTGCTCGGAGATTTCATTTTTCTTGATTTACATCTGTTAGCCAGCATAAGTACATGTGGGGGTTGCCTGGTTGCTAGGGAATCCCCACATGTAATCAAGCTGGCTAACAGATGTAAATCATTCAGCGGCGGCATGAAAAACTAAATCTCCGAGCACTAAAAAATACTCGGAGGACCCTCGAGCATGCTCAGGAAATCTCGAGTAACGAGTATATTCGCTCATCACTATTTATAAACCTTTTCAGAGGATTTATATTTCTAATACCAAAAGGCAAAATTTGTATCAATGACCTTCACTTTCAAACGTTTGCACCCTCTTCGCCACCAGGCTTTGTCTTTTACTGGAAAGTCTGTACGCCCTGCAGAACCACCATTGGTTATGGCCAGTACTTACTTTATAAATATAAAGTGTAATATGAATTTTACCATTTTTGCATTATCCTTCAGTAGGAGGTGCTGTTTTGTTACATGTTCTGTAACCGTGTAATGTAAGAATTACGAACGTTGCGATATGCATTCCAATCACTGTGTAATAGCCTGCAAAAGCATTAATTGTACAAATAATTCTTCTTAATTAAATACTTATTGAAAGCCAAGAAAAATAACCTATCGGTATAAATAGAATACATTTTCCTATACCATACCTATATAGAAACCTATCTTTGATCTGCGAAGGTGTCTTTGTTTTCAATTTTTTACATTTACCATCATATTTTCCAAGCAACAAGATATTTTACATCAGGTTTTCATTGATCTTCAGATGTTTCTGCAGATTTAATAAAGGTTGAAGGTGCCGTAAGTGAAAGGATGTGGTTTGCATCAAAGTTGATGAACATGACAGTAGAAGATGAGGAGAAATGAATGCCGCCTACACAGGACCAGGTGTTTGCACACTTGCAATAATGACTTCTGACCACACCTATTAATACATTAACTTCATCTGCATGCATCATAGTCGTTATTATTTTACATAAAAAAGAAATGTTAATTTAATATCACACAGAAATATATGAAGGATTTAAGGTCATATTGTAATTAGCTGAAATACAAATTTTACATTAATGTTGGTAAAATAGTCATCGGCCGCCCACCTGGAAAATAGAACTGTATGCTAGAGACTAATGTCAAAATATTGTCATTGAGTAAAAGGAAGACTGGTGAATTAATTCAATTAATTGTTATTGAAGAATCTTATATTTAATTATATACAAACAACAGTGTAAAGTACATGATGGTCTTAATTCTCCAGCACTTAAATCAGGGGAAAAAAAAAAAGGGAGAAATTATCTCCCAATGTCATTTACATGGTCATTAGTTGAGCTGATAAAGTTCAATCAACCAAAACAGATCCGTCCTCATATGAGTTTCTGCAGAAAGTCATATCCTAAGGCAGTGTTTCTGAGGACTTATTAAGAGGTTGCCCTTAAAACAGCAGCAGGAAGTGCTGTCACTTTTACAATAGGGATTGCATAACGTTTTCTGCATGTATAACAAAGTGGGAAGCAGCACATTTCTTTAAGGCTCAGTTTAAAGGGAGTTTTTCAGCCCAAACTGACAGTATAAACTAAGCAAGTATACTTTAATGGGATATAACCCCTATAAAAATCACACGTTTAGAATCTAATAGTTGCAGAAATTGGAGTTTAATCAAATATGCTAATTATAAGGCTTACTAACCCTGGGTGTGGCCAAGAGGCTCAGTGCACCATTTCACTCACTGGTTTTGAATGCCCCTCCTCTTTCACTTGTGATCGACAGCACTGGCTTGCAAGAGCTTTCTCTGCAGGCAGTGCTTGCTCCAGACAAGTCAGTGCTGTCAATAACCGGTGAGGGAAGTGGGGACATACTAAGCCAGGAGTGAAGCCATGCTCTGGTCTCAGGAGAAAAGTCTGCAGTCATTCTGTGTGACTGCAGACTGTCGGATTGGAATGACGCCTTTGTATTCCCCATGTGGTTGCATGTATGACTCCTGCATTTTATTAAAGCTAGGTGAGACTAGCCGCAGTGTTGCTGCATGTATGCCGATCACATACGTGCGGTCAAGTGTCTGCCCACCCACATGGGAAATACAAAAGGGAAACCTGACAAAGTGCTCATTTTTTTCTTGCTCATTCTTTTCTTCTAAGACTGAATATCATCACATCACACAATGCAAACTGCATTAGTTGTTAAACATTTTAAGATCTGATGTCCTTAATTTGATAATCTGTGTTAGAATGGCTGTATTCGGGTTCACCAGGTGAGGTGAATTCATCAAGCTGCAATTCACCTGGACTGAAGAGAATAGTACAGTAAAAAGGACATGGACAATGAATTGTGTTGGCCCCAAGCAATCAAGCAAAGCAGGACATACTGAAGGCTACAGAACCAGGCGTATGGACAAACACTGACAGGTTAAACGGCACATCTGAGCCAGGATGTAAATGAAGGCTGTAGAAACCAAGGTAGTTTTCCAGAAATAATTGCAGCGCAATATCATCAGTCTCTAGATAGCAGTTTGTAATGCATACAGCAGGAGTCGATGCATTGACCAGCAGGTTAGAGGAGCAGTAGATTTAGATTGTAGTAATTACAGGAATTCTCAGAGATGGTTGCAGTATAATGTAAACATTTTCTACATAGCAGTTTGTAATGTTTACAGCAGTCAGAAGGTTAACCAGCAGGTCTGAAGAGCAGTATGGTAGATGCTGTCACGTCGTTCAGAGGCCACAGGATCAAAGAGGCTACCTTGGACAAACTTGGCAAAAGCCACTTTGTCAGATTCTAGAGCAGTGTTCCCCAACTCCAGTCCTCAAGAGCCACCAACAGGTCATGTTTTTTGGTGGCTCTTGAGGACCGGAGTTGGGGAACACTGTTCTAGAGGAACTCCGATCTTCACCCTTTAACCCCTGTATTGGTCGTACAACGGAGTCCAGTGGATTGTTTCCATGGAAGAATTGCTACCCAGAAGAGCGAACCAGAGGCATGAGAGGTCACAAAGCAGGGTCAAAGCCAAGAGGTCATGTCAGGAACAGAATCATAGAACAAGATAGTCAAAATTCACGCCAAAAAGCAGGAGAAATCAGGAAATCAACACAAGTAATGAATAGCACAAGCCAGGTTGCAAAACCAATTGTCTGATAATGGAAATCAGAGACCAAGGGATATAAATTGCAGTCAGCTTCACCTAGGGTTCTCAGAAAGGAGCAATCAAAAGTACACAATTAACCCCACATTTTCATGATCTCACCCCACCAAAAGTTGTAGAAATAAAACAGGACTGAGGCTGTCAAGCATCATCTGTAACGAAAGCGCTGTGCCACCTAGCGGCCGAGTTTGAAACTAACACAGCTGTTACAGCTGCAGATTGCTGATACCACAGGATCTTGTAGAGAATATTGCAGCAGCAGAAACTTTATAATACCAAACTCCAAACAAACAACAACAGAACAATACACTGAATAGTCATATACACAGGTGCCTCTAAGCCGACTTGGCCTTGGGGGATGATGCCAGTGAGGTATACTTGGCAAGAAGTGAAAGCCAGCAGAGAACACATTAAAAGGATGGTAGTTCTAAGTGAAGGTAGCGAAGCCCAACCCTGGAGTAAAAAAGAAATGGTGATGAGTAACATGCTGCATAATAATTTTGTAAAATGTAAATTCAATCTATGCCAACCAGCCTGATTGACAGCTCCTCAGTATCCCTCCTTCCTGCAGATGAGATCTCACTCTGCTCAGTACAAGCAGCAGTCAGTCCGGCTTGATGGGCGGAGATTAAACAACTTGAACTAATGAGCTCTCACTCTATAGCTGACGCCTCCTAATATCAGAATTATACAGTCGTTCTCACAACTATTTTCAAAGCAAATACATCAGCCTCAAGAGACCTAACAGATCTATTTAAAGGTGTTTTCCAGTCATAACAAATTGATGATCTGTCTGTGGCGTACGTCATCGATATCAGATTGGTGGGGGTCCAATACCATCACACCCAGTAATCAACTGTTAGATGGAGTTGATATTGTGTACCATGGTGACAGGTCTGCTTCAACTATCCATTACAGAAAATATTTTTTTTTTCAGTTAACCCTATACTATCCAGCAGACTTAGGAATCCTGCATTACCTCTTGATTGATGTCACATTGTAACTCATGCATTGTATACATGAAACAAGTCATATCCGACCATTGCTTCCATATTCCAACCATCCATGAATGAAAGCTCCACTTTGCGCAATATTCCCACATACATCATCTGTCTATTACTTTGTTTAAATGCCATTAAGCTATAGAAAATGATATGTTTACAAGATGTCGCCTATCTATCAGCACTGACATCACTTGGAGCAGAACAGATCCGGTAACAGAACAGATCTCCATTCAAAGCCAGAACACAAGACGCGTCGTCTTCTAACTTTCCTGCGAAACAATAAAGAAGTTGTTTTCGCGTCTGTTAAGATCAGCTAGTAAGCACAATTTATAAAACAGTGAATGACTAACCCCTGTAACCATTTTTAATGACCCTAAAATAAAGTGCTTGGAGCAACATCTGTCCCAGCAGCTGGGTTCTCTGCATGACTGGGCAGAGCGACACATTGGGACAAATTCTCTTCTCCCTTTTGACAGAAACAATTGCTGCAGATCATTTTTATCGTAATCAATTTAGGTACAGTTTCTTGGAAACCATCTGTGTAGTGTTCATAGATTGTGCTTAAGAATTTAAATGTGTATATTTTTGGTTGCTTCATGCAGCATCTGCTAATGACCACATGAGTTCTATTTTCTATGCGGAAAGCTGCTTCTTTGGGAAGAGATTAGTAAAATGCTTTGAACGCCCAATACAGTTACCTAGACTTAACCAAAACCCAGAGGAAAGTGGAAGCGACAAAAACTGGGGGTCGTTTAGGAGTTATATCTCTAAAAAGCAACATAATCTGATGAAATTATATAATATATTATTGCATAAAGGGAACTTGTCACATCCAGAAATACTATTACCTGCAGATATAGGGTTAATCTGCAAGTAAATAGCATTTAATTGGGGAGGTGTAGGGAGTGAGCATGGCTGTAATGTAGTGTAAGTGTGCAAAGCAGGCTGTTAATCAAACAGCCAGGGAGTCATTACAGCCACTCTCACAGTGTAGTGAGCAGGGGCTGGCTGGCACTTTTCAGCCTGGGGGGCAATCACAAGGCAGTGGCCCTCGAGTTGCGGTGGCCCTCCTTTTCCCTGCTTACCTCTGACCATTGCATTAAAGCAGCAGACATAACAGGCTTTAAAAACAGGCTGGTACAGAGATATGGGAACAGAACTGAGCTTGCTGCATAGATATGGGAGCAGAACCGAGCTTACTACAGAGATATGGGAGCAGAACCGAGCTTACTACAGAGATATGGGAGCAGAACCGAGCTTACTACAGAGATATTGGAGCAGAACAGAGCTTCCTATAGAGATATAGGAGCAGAACAGAGCTTACTGCAGAGATATGGGAGCAGAACGGAGCTTACTACAGACATATGGGAGCAGAACGGAGCTTACTACAGACATATGGGCGCAGAACGGAGCTTACTACAGAGCAGTATAATATAGTAAAATATATAGATGAATTAGAAATGGCGACACACGCAAACGTCATCTGCATTAGTAATACATGCACCATTACATAATTAGTTGTAGGCTGGGTTCACAAGAGTGAAGTTTACATTCTGTATACGCACCACAACCTCCAGCCTCGCGGAGGGTATCCCTCCTGTAAACCCAGCCTGACGGGGACAACCCCTTATAAATGGAAGTGTGCTCCTCTAAACCATGCAATCACTGCCAATCCTCCAACCGTAAGTGGTGAATTTCCAGAGCTGGGAAATGGAATTTCA